>NW_017307184.1:179275-199738 GCF_000935625.1 Nanorana parkeri
AGTAGTTTTTTCAGTGGAACTGTACATTCTAATTTATACAATAGATTGCTTGAATGCCTTCCTAAAAGAACAACATATACTGTTATCTAAACTTTTCAAATTCATATTAAAACACTGATCGGGGGATTTATCTAGCTGCTTTTAGTGATCAGGAAGGATTTTCTCTTGTAAAAGATTGGTTTTGACTCCCTCTGGATCTGCTGGGATTCCTGGGTATGTATGTTTTATTTTTGGCAATTTTGTAAGGTAAACTTGATGGACATATATCTTCTTTTAACCTGTGTGGGTAAAAAAAAACCAATGTGTACAATTTGTTTTATTTCATGCACAATACATGAAAAGGTCCTTGTGAGCTTATCAGACTGAAACCTTATCTCAGAAAAATCATAATTTCTACTGACATATAAGTCTCAGGGGCAAACTATAAAACTGATGGAGCAGCCATTTACAGTTGTGACATGCTTTACTGGCCATAGTTTTGCTGTGAAACTGTTATAAAGCGTTAACCAGGAGAGACAACTGCAACTTCTATTAAAAGTATGAATCCACCAGAAATCCCTAGTAAAACTGAAATGATTTATTAAACTGATATTTTAGTGATCTGTGCCATATATAATCCCATAAGGAATAGTGTTCTTTGATGACACACATATGAATCTGTTTTGAAACTTTTCTTTATTTTGTTTTTTCTTCATACTGTGGATGGGTTTGACCAATTAAACATGACTTTATAAATCTTTACAATTTACATCCTGTCTTTAGTCATTTCATAACAATTTATATAAAATTGCTTTCCATTATTATAGTGCAGATTCCTAGCCTAGCGAAACTGCATGCTAAATGGAATAAATACCAAAACAGAATATGTACAGTATACAGTATATAACTTGTTTGATTTTGTATAGTCAAAATTATATAGTATAATAGGCTCCAATGACAAATAGAGCTAGTAAGTCATGGAACAGGTCTGTGATATATGGAAGAATTTTAAGTGGTGAATTGCTTGGCAAGGCAATATGCACAGTTATAATACAATTCAATGCAAGAGAATTGGGAGGACCTTGGGACAAGGGATACAAAGGTAAAAATTGTGAGAGATGAGCTGATGTAAGAAGCGGAAGTACAGTGTTTAGAATATGGCAGGATATTCTTTCCTGAAGAGATGAGTTTTAAGGGATTGTCTAAAGTCAGAGTAGGAGATAGCCAGACAGATTGGTGTGGAGAGTTCCAGAGAATTGGAAAGGCTCTTGAGATATCCAAAAGGGGAGCATGGTAGGGTAACAAGGGCACTTGAGAGCAAGAAGTCTTGGAAGGAGCATAGTAGATGGTTTCTTTGATATTATGATAAAAACAATGGGAGTGGCGAGCGCACAACAGGTGTGGACAGTATGGAAAAACCTTAAATAGCTTTAAAAAAACTTTAAAAGCACTTTCTTAAAAAAACTTTTTTATAAAAACTTTTTTTATTTTATATATATAATTAAATAAATAAATAAAAATTAAAAACTTTAAATACCGGGTGTGGGTGAGCAAGCTCCTAAATCAGGGAGAGGAACTGTTGTCCTGGATCCTTGTCTACAGGATTCTCTTTGATATTATGAGACTATGTTAGTGATGTAGCTAGTAAAAGAGTTGTAAATTGTTTTGTATATTTTTGTTAGCATTTTAAGTTGTATACATTGGACTACTGGATGCTAGTGAAGAGATTGGCAGTGAGCGCAGCAACCACTGAATGGTTAGTAAGGTGGATGAGTCTAACAGCAGCATTCATGGTAGACTGCAGTGGGGGGTAGCCTGTGTAAAGGTAGGCCAATGAGAATGAAGTTGCAAAAGTTAAGGTAGGAAATTGAGTGAATGGGTAGCATTGTGGTTTAATTTGTTAAGAAGACTGTAATTTGGAAACGTTATAGGGATTAAAGCAGCAACATTTTGGACAGTGTTGCCTGATGACGAGGTTAGAGTCTAGTATTACCCTTAACACCCTGACATGAGTGGAGGAACTGATAGCTGTGCTATTGATCTAAATGGAAAAGTCGGGGAACTTTTCCATTGGTGTACATTACATATTTAGTGATATTAGCACTTTAGTTTATTGACTAGTATTTGATCTTCTTTTATTTTATCCTTTATGTGATTATGGAAAAGATCACCAAGAGTTTCTATTTTTTATTTGCCAACTCTAGTCAGACATTCACAATAGAATCATCATTTGGTATAAATATAGCTTTTAGTAAAGATTTGACTTTTTGCTTGGGAACCTAAATTATGACTGCTTTCTCTAAATTTGTTGAAATGAGAGTACTGTCAGTATCATAATATTCACTTTCATGCTAAATATAAAAAGTGCATTTTTACAAGTAATGGTATAAATATATAATGGGTAGTTTTCATACTGTAGCTATGGCATATGTAGCTGAATGACTCAGAATTTGCTCTTAGCAAATTTATGCAACATAATATTTAGGAATTTGAAGCTGGGGTAGCCAGAAACATACATATATTCATTACAGACTAAACAGCCAAAATGTACAAATGTATGGGATAAAATAGAAGCAGCCATTTCATGTCATGGAAAATGAAGTCACTATACCACTCTCTGGAAGGCAAACTGGATGTTACAATATTAATTGTACCAAATATTAAATTAAATAAAATTAAGCGGAAATGGCAAATATTTAATAATAAAAAGAAACTAAAAGTTTTCATTTTCACTAGAAAACCATTGGGATGCTTTTACTTAAGCATGCCTGCCAGTTTGTCCCTAAACATGAACATTTCAATCAGCTGAAGTGTCTTTGGAGGTGGAAAGGAGAAAATAAATGTATCAGGTGAAACATTAGTGAAATTACAATGTTTTCTAACCTATTTGATCTGCTTGCTGGTACATTAGAGGCATATGATTATTGTGTTTACATATATATGTGTATACATTATATTATTAGCTGCGTTTTATCTCCACAGTCATTGAAATTAGTGGGCAGCCTTAAAAAGTGCGTCTGAAATATTGATCTGAAGTTTGTTTATAAAAGCATGTAACATTGCTTTAATAGCGCTAATATGTCTCATCCATATAAATTAAACTAGGCTTGCTTCTCTTATATCCAAACAGCTTTATGGATAATTAAGATATTGATATATAACAGGTACTTGTCCACTACAGGCAACATTTTAACCTGGATGGCCATATTTTAACCTTAAATGAAGTCATACTTTTAATAAATATGGTAGCTGTCTAATCCAGCCTATACATGTTCACATGGTGATTTAAATAAGATAGCTAGTGGTAATAATACCGTGTAAAAGACAAATTAATTGCAGCAGTAATGATGTAAAATGCATTGAAACATTACTGTTTAGTTTGAATTGAATTGGCAATAAAAACAACTAGTCAACTGGAATTTTACTACATAAGAAAATGTGATATAGTGCTTAAAGCATACACAAAATAAAAACAATACATGTGTGTAGAAAAAAAAAAAATCTGTGTTTTCAGTGATCTCCATCCCGGGCACCATTTTTTACACACTACTTTTAGTCATTTTGTGTGCCCCCGGTCATTGGACCACGACAGCTCATGGCAACCCATTGAATACGGGGTTCTGACCCACTTTTGGGTTGCAACCCACCAGTTGAACACCACGGCTCTAAAGCATAACTAATGTGGTATTTGTATTACCATGTGTCACTTGCTAATTTTACCTTTCAAAAATGATGTTTGCTGTGGACTAAAGGTTTCACTGAATCTACCGCATGCACATTGGATCACTGATTTTTCTTGTATTTTGTATGTAAAAGTCAGTCCATGTAGATTGTTGCAAAGGTTATTACTCCTTAAAGGGAATGTATAGTGGTGGTGATTTGTATATATTTTTCTTTCATTATTATGGTCATGACATACTTTATAAAAAATAAATAAATAATATTTTAGATAATGATAGAAGTGTAAGGAGAAGGAGACGAGAAAAGGTGAACAATTGGAGTATTGCCTAGTGGAAACTCACTTTAATATGGTTATGCAACATTAAATAAGTATAAAATTCCAAATCGAATACGCCAATATTTCCATGTGGGGTAGACTCTACTGTTAGAGCCATCTCTAAATGACATACATTTTTCGTAAGTATGATGTAGGTTAATTATAGCTAACATGTCAGAAAGGTTAGGAGATTCCAGACTTTTCCAGTGTCGCACAATGGTCAATCTAACTGCCAATAAAATGTGGGAGATTATTATGCAAAATTGAGGGGTACAATTCTTCTATTCCTAACAACAACAAGGCCAGAGCAGGATCAGGAGGCGTCAACAAGCCTGTTGTTTGTGATATCTTTTGAAAAATGTGTTTACAAAAACTTGTGAGACATCTAAAAGACCAAAGAGTATGATATAAACTACTAACCTGGCCGCATTGTCTCCGGCAGGACCGAGAGGAAGACAGGTACATCTTGCTCAACCATAGAGGAGTGAAATACCAGTGGAGTGTGATCAAGTCAACACATTTAGTTGCTTTATGAGCAGAGCTAAAAGCCCTTGTCCATTGGTATGGAGAGATGAACATTTGTAGTTATTCTGCCCATTGTCAGAGAGATTTGAATTTATTAAACTCAAGTTTGTTTTGTCATATATTATGGAACAGTGTTATCCCTTTATTTTGTGGCTGCTTTGAGGAATTGAAATTCCAAACGGATTGAGAGATTGCACTAGTTAAAGAAGCAAAGGTCTTAAGCAAGTGAGAGATTTGACAACAGAGAAACCCATCTACATCAAAAAGACCATATACCTTCTGCAACATAGGAAATGTTTTTAAGTGTGAACCCAGATAGAGATTATGTAGACACTTTATACCGTTGAGGGCCCAATTGGACAACCTAACATTAGGAATTAGCTCCAGGGCATCTATAGGTATAGTAATGAACAATGTGGTTTAGTCAGATCCGTAAGGGTGTGTAGATGACACCATGGGGTTGATTTACTAACCTTATAAACACACCACGAACATGTATACACCTCTGTAGTGTGTTCCCTCCCAGTATGATCTATGGGTGGAATCTAAACACCTTTGTAGTGTGTACACACCCAGCAGGTGTGTTGTGCAAAGCCAAGCATAAATTGCAAGGTGATGTTGTGTAAATTAGCTCTATGTTGTGTTGCTTGCGTTGATGAATGAAAGAATGTAAATGCATGAGCTAACCATTTTTGTCTAAACTGTGAAGCAGCATTATATATGCATCATGTGCATGATTTTTCCATATATGGCATTAGTGGAAATATGCTTTTAGAGACTTTTTGGTTGATAATTAAGTTTTGCTGTGTGAAAATCACACGCGCCTGGTGTGTGCGTGCGTGTGTTTAGGTTAGTAAATCACCCCCTCGCCTCTAAGGCCGCTCGTGCCATAGGCGACAGCTGACTCACCAGTGGTTTAGGTAAATCTCTAAATAGTAGGTATACAATTATTCAAGAGAGTTTATAGTTTACTTTAAAAAAGGTACATAGTTACAGCTATACATTGAGGAAATTGATTTAGTTAAGGTGATTTCTAGATACGAAATGCCATTGCCACAGGACTGAAAAGGAAACCGCAACTGTAAAAAACTTCTAGAGGAGGCCGGAACCCCCAAGTCTAGTATCTGAGACTTTGAATTATTGATCTTTAACACCTCCGAAACCGAAGCCAGGGAAGTTTCCGGAGTTGAGAGTAATAACAAAATATCATCTGCAAACAGGCTGATTTTGTGGGGACAAAAAAAACTTGAATCCCAAGATCAAAGCATGGGATCTAATGGTTTCAGCTAGGGGTTCTATTGTAAGATTCATAATTAAGGGAGACAGAGGGTATCCCTGTCTGGTGCCGTTAGTATTAAAAAAGGGTTTAGAGAGGGCGTCAGATGTAAAGACTTGCACAGAGGGTTTCGAATATAACGCCATTATAGCAGATATTATCCAAACTAAGAAACAAAATTTGCAGAGGACTTGTTTTAAGTAACCACAATGTATCTTGTCAGAAGCCTTCTCCGCATCTACAGCAAGAAGTAAAGAAGGCCTCTTGGAGCAGTCAGCATGATAAATCACATTCAAGACTCATCAGGTACCATCAGGCACCCCCCTACCCTAACAAACCCCGATTGGTCTGGATGTATCAATGAGGGGAGAACATCTGTTATTCTATAAGCTAGAATTTTTGCATAGAGTTTATAATCCAAATTAAGAAGTGATATAGGGCACAGATTTTGAGGACAAGTAAAATCCTTCCCTGGCTTTGGAAGGGTAATAATAATAGCTGCTAGCGTGTCAGGGGGAAAATATGCAGAGGTGGAAGCCTTTGCAAACACTTATGTCAAGTGAGTAAGAAAAATAGGGGCAAAACATTGATAGTATTCGCCAGAAAACTCATCTGGCCCAGGCACCTTGTTAGAGGGTAGAGACTTCATATCATGCATATTTTCTGGGAGGAAATAGATGCGCTAAGTTGTTGAAGCTGGGAACTGGATAGTCTGGGTAATTGAACCTTACTCACAAAAATGAGTATATCAGTATCGGTGGGTTGAGCAATTGTTGGATCATCTTTAAGGTTATAAAGACTACCATAGCAGGAACTAAAGGCATCAGCTATTTGTTGGGGATGCCATATTTTCCGTCTATTATCAGAGTGAAATAAGAAAATAATTTTGGTTCTACCATGTTGGACCTTTAAACGATTAGCTAGGTGTTGTTCCAAGAGGAGCAGTCTAAGGTAATTTCTAAGTTTGACCAGGGCGGTAGAAGTAGTTATAGTAGGATTTGATTTATTTTGAGATTCAAGAATATGAATTTGAGATAGCAAGTGTTCGAGTTGGCGAGACCTCTGCTTCGTCACGATTTGGGAACTGGAGCACCAGGAATAGTAAACTTGCGGAGCAGTATATATGACTGAATTAGGATGTGCAGGGATACAGGTCTCTGAAGATGCAGGGACATTGTGACCGAACAACAAATGCAGGTGTGCCAGAGTGGCAGGATCTAAGGAGCCACCTGGTCTTCATCAGAGCCACTGATGGTGTGGATGTTGAGCTGTAGGGCAGCTCCCAGGTTGCAGGTCTCTGACACACCTATGCAGGCACAGTGCCAGTGGGTACTCGGGACTATAGCACACTGGACAAGACACAGGGTACACGGTACATAAAAGTAGCATTAGAAGGAAGACACAAGGAACATGCATGACACAGGTAGCAGATAGCCAAAGGGAACACACAACAGGTGTACCCACAGGAACAGCGGAGGGAGGTGCACTATAGTGCAGAGCAAAATAACCACAGGAAGCCGGAGCTGGAGGCAAACCACAAACCTGGGATACACAGAAGAGCAAGGCTGCATGGAACAAGCAGCCACACAAGAGAACAGACACACATAAGGACAGGTGCAGGAGTTCACATAGGGGAGGATAACCATCCACTAGCAGGACAGCAGGATCTCACAGGGAGCACAAAGAATCACAGCACAGATTGGGAGCGTGAATAGGCCAGAGACTAGGACATACAGAGATATCTGCACAGGGGAAGGTGCTAAGTACAGGCACATAGAAGAGAGCACAGAGATGGTGGGTGAAAATGTACAAACAAAGAAAGAGACCAGCACACAGGAACTACAACAAATGGGAACACAAAAACCAAGCACAAGGGGGATAGCCAACACAGAGATAACGAGCAAAGGGGGAATAGCCAACAGTGAGATCAAAAGGGAATCTCTATGGAAAGAAAGATGGATATGCAGGGTAGCAAATTTCTGGCAAATCCTACATTGTTTAAAATGTGCATATAAGCTTGTCCTTATAGGTCACAACACAGGCAGATGTATTTTAACTCACATAGATTTGTGAATTGAATGCAATGACTTTATAATATTATGCTTAATATTTCACTTTAAAATACATCTGCCTGTGTTGTGACCTATAAGGATAAGCTTATATGCACATTTTAAACAATGTAGGATTTGCCAGAAATTTGCTACCCTGCATATCCAAAAATTTAAATTATTTACATTGGCCCATGGATAGACTGTTGGCATTAAAGTATTTCCATTATCTAAAGCAAAATCATGTGGAAAGTTTGGGAGTAAGGGTTCCATTATATATTCAACTGCTGTATGCTATTGTTATAAATTGATCCAGCAATGTCATAATTCATCTGTTTTACTCTCCTGGAAAATACAGAAAGCTGCTGTTTCTCAACTACCACAGCTGTAGCAATGACTGATTTATGCTCAGAACTTGCGTTATTTTTTGTTGCTGTTGTGAATCTTATGTATTAGCATGTGCAGGACTGATAGAGGAGTGTGCTTGCTTTATAAAGAAGGTTTTAAAAGTCTGTTTTGGATGTTCCACTGATCAAAAAGACAAGGATATGAGAATGTGCAAGCAGAATAGGTTCTAACTCTATTCCCTGTAAGAATGACAAATAAAGTCCAGTAAATCTTTAGAGATAAAAGCTGCTTCTCACTTAGATCAATACTGCATTTAAAGGCATCTTAAGTCAGCAATTTATGCAGGAAAATGCCTCTGTCATTAGATTTGTGGAAATGAAATAAAATACTACGCACATTTACTGTTAAAGAAGAGTTGTTTGTGACTTTATTATAAGTATTTTTGGACATTCAAATGAATAGCTGATGAACATCAGGAACGTATCTGAAGTGTGTTCATTCCGGTGGGCAGTTGACAGTTTTTCATGCCATGGGTGGCCATCTGAAGTGCATTCAGGCTATGAAAGGTCAGAAGCAGGATGGTCACCCCTGGTGCATTATCCCAGAAGTCATCCCTCTTTGTCATTGATACTGGTTACTGCTGGAAGTTTTCCTGGTTCTCCACCTCAGTCTTGTTCCCAGACATGTGCACCATTGTCTTCAGTAGGGATGGGCTCAATGTTCGAGTCAAGCAGGAGTTTGACTCGGACATCAGCAGTTCGTTTGTTCGGTGTGCCTTGTGTCTTGTGAGCCCTGATTAGCTAAAGCTTTGCACCTGACCAAGACCTGCAAGACTTTGCCCAATCAGGCCCCAGTACTCTGTAGAAGCCATGACTGGGCAAAGTCACAATGACTTTGCCCTATCATTGCTCACCTGTCAGATGCCATACAACTGTAAACAGTTGGGCGGAGCTAGCTGTCACTGATTGGTATGCCCAATTGTTTATATGTTGCCGTCATCTGTCAAAGTGCCATTCTGCGATGGGAGTTTGTCGTGAGCGGACGGGATGGTGGCCGTAATTTTTTTATTATTTCTATTTATTTTTTCTTGTTTTACTTTTTATTTTGTCGTCATCATCGTGCACAACGCTGGACGTCGTGAACCTTGGTGGATCCATATTTTGTTTTTATAATAAAGGATTATTTCAAAAGTCTGGACTTTCAATTTACAATATATTTTAACCTTTTAGTGAATGGGTAGGGGTAAAAATACCCCTTACTCATTCACAAGGGGGGGCTGCATCTGGGTGCCCCTTTATTAAATGAGCAGCCTGATGTGAATAAGCCCCTGCCCGCAGCCCTAAAACCAACGCCCCATGGCATGTGGAGAAGAGGCCCTTGTCATTTTTTTCTTTACAAATGTCATTTTTGCTGCAGCAGGTTTTATACATTGTACAGATGCGCCACTTTACAGTCGGTTTAAGGGGACCCCCAGGCACGATGTTTAAAGGAATCTTTCATTTTTATTGTTTCCCTTTAAGTGATGTTAACATCACTGCTCCTTTAAAAACGGTACATTTTAAAAGTTTTTTTTTTCCATTGATTCATGTCCCGCAGGGCAGTACCCGAATCCCCATACCTTTTTTATAGCCAATACATTGCATACAAGCCTTCAAAATGGGGTCAATTGCTTTTCAAAGTTCTAGCCCCATAGACGTGCATTGAGTTCGAGTTCAAATTCAAACTTGTTCCATGTTCTAAAGTTCAAATTCGAACTGAACAGGGGGGTGGTCGGCCCATCACTAGTCTTCAGATGGCCTCTTTATCTGGAGGGACATGATCAATCATGATCACATGTCAGAAGGTGTAGGAACTACTTCTAAAGGCAACCAGTTCCATTTTTATGTTGCCCATTATAGAGTTCCCTAGTGAGATCCCAGCTCTAGCACACAGATTGGTCTTTTCCAAATGAGATCCCAGCGCCATCACACAGATTGGTCTTACCCTACTGAGATCCCAGCTCCGGTACTCAGATTGGTCTTTTCCTAGTGAGATCCCAGCTCCATCACACAGTTTGGTCTTCCCGTAATGACATTACAGCTCAATCACGCAGACTGGTATTTCCATAGTAAGATCCCAGCTCCAGCACACAGATTGGTCTTTCACTAGTGAGGGATAATATTGGCAGGCGTATGTTGCAAATAGCGTCTAGAGGAGCTGGAGGTTTCACACCCCAGGTTATGAATACAAAGGAACAGATTGTTTCCGCAGTGGGCTGTGCAAGGACCCAGTGGGGAGAAAAAAGGGGGCTTTTTAGAAACCAGTCCAGACCTCGTATATAAAAGTCTTAGAAAAACATTTATTCACTAAATTGTTGTATACATAATTTAGAACCAAAAAATAAAGTACAAAATCATGTCATCAATAAAAATATATATCATTAATAAAAATACATATTGAATATGCAGGTTCACCGTTAGGTGACAATACCGTGCGGTTACGAGATATGCGGTAACTTATTTTCAGATGATGTAAACGCTCCTATAGGTCCCTACATGTTTCGCCCCCAAGAAGGGGCTTCTTCAGGGGAAAGAAGGCAGATCTCCGGGAGAACTGTATTCTGGATGCTTACATGTATGTCCTCGCCAGATGTATAATCAAAGCAACGAAAACAAGATGACATGAAGCAACTGCAACAAAATCATATAGGAGGTTGCGTCTATCGAAGGTAAACCACCACGAACAACAATAGATGGAGGGATCGCGTCGGGGAACAGCACGCTATACTCCTCAGGAATCACGGGCAGCCGGTGAGGTACACTTAGGGGTCATGAAGTTCTATTAGGGGGACATATATAGACCGGATCTCTTGCCGCGTGTGAAGTTACTGTTTGTATCACTGGAATCAGTCAACTGATTCCAGTGATACAAACAGTCAACTGATTCCAGTGATACAAACAGTCAACTGATCAAACAGTCAGCTAATTTTAAAGTACTAACTAATTTACCTGCATTCATTAAAACTTTAAAAGAAGAAGATTTTTGAACATGAGTACATTAAGCACAAAACTATTTTGGCTGATTCCAGCTGATGAAAAAACTGATTACATTTCTAAATGAAAGCTTGATTTTCAAAGCAATATGAATTACTGCTTGATAAAGTCTTAGTTTTAGACCAGTGTAGAATATGACATTCTTTAAATTACTGATAAATTAACTTTATTAAATGACACCCGGACTTCTTTGTGTATGTGTTTTTTTGTTTAAAGCTGATACATACTGTGTATATATATATATATATAACATTGGTATAAAAGTAAAAGTATTAAGAAGTCACTTTACTGAAGTCAGTCCACCAAATTTAGATTTGAGCTGGTTGTCCTAATAAATAGGCCTGCTACAATGCTTTCATATCTGATTGGATAACTTGTAAACTTGCTACAGCAATAATCCCTAATCTGGTGTTTACAAGCAGCAGCTGTCACCTATTCAAGTTAATGATCAGGTGACAGCAGTTGCATGTAAATGCCTGCACACTTCATGTAATGATACGTGATATGATTACATTTGGTCTGCTGGCAGGGGAGCTTATTTGCATCGGGATATCCCCATTAATAAAGGGGGCACCCAGATGCTAACCCCCCTCATGAATAAGTAATTGTAAATAAAAAGACCACACTTTTGAAAAAGTCCTTTAATTGAAAAAAACACTACAACATTGTTTCACAATTCCTTTAATTACAGCAACCCTTCAGTTCGGCTGAAACGGAGGGCTCCAGCGGCCGAATTGAGCCAAAGGATTGGCTGATCCTTCGGCTTACTAGTGAATAACCACCTAAGTGTTAGAATCAACTTAAGGGTGACATTAAGATTAGGTGCACTTTGTATAGGAAACCTATATTTTATTCATCTTCTATAGCTATATTTTTGTAATAAGAATTACATTTTAAAAATGTGTTATAATCCTGCTGGACTCATAGTATTATTACATTTTTTTTTCTAATTCTTCATTTAACAATCCACCAATGTACAGGCAGCACAAGAAAAATGCATATGTGTGAGAGACTTTAACAAGATGAGTCGCAAAATGATCTTGACATCAAGAGGCACTATGAACACCAAGAGAATGAATAATCAGCCTCACACGACCCTAGACTGCAGATGCATTGTAATCTGTCCTGTCATCAGTGGAGTTATAAGTTTTACAAAATAATATAAAAACTGAGAGAATAAGTTCAACCAAATAGAGATAAGTAAGAAAATGAAGGAGAAAGAAGAAAAGGCATGTCAGACAGAAAACAGGTACAGTAGAGAGAAGATAAGAGAAGAGAAGGATAAAAGAAAAAGTAACACCCGTTCCCCCAGGGCCAGCGGGACCCAACATTGGATACTGTAACATTTAAGGGTTAACTCACTTGGATCTCAGCTGTGAATATCTGCTTGTGGTTCACTCAAGTTATTTACATATAAGTTTTTGGTATATAACTGAAGGTTTCACCATATGTGTGAAGTTTCACCGATTTATATTAGCTCAATAAGATATACCGTTCATAAGATGCACAGGGTTAGAATATCTGAGCCTATAGTGCTGGTATAAAGGCGTCCAGATCAGAATTCCATTCAAAAGATTGATAGTTGAAGTTCACGGAAAGGGAACTAGAGTTCTTGAGTAGCAAAATAAATCTTCAAGGCTGAGTGGGAGTGGTTGCTATTGGAAACAACACACAGGAAACTCAGTGACCAAGCTCCTAGATGAACTGCAGGATTCCAGGGTAAGGCATGATTCAGTTTTGGTGAAGTCTGACTCCAAAAGGAAGTTGCACAGGATTCAGGATGCAGAGCATTAACAGCTCAGGTAAGTTCAGGGTGGAGGGCAGGTAGGAGCTGCATAGAAGCCCAAAGTATAATCATTTCTGTGAGCCTGCAAGATAAGGATGGAAACGGAGAGAGCGCTGCTGCCAGCATGAGCAGATTGCTCACATGGCTAAGAATTGAATTCCTCAGCTTAAACCAGCTAGCAAGTCGGAGCTGCATGATGCTGGCTGTGAGTCAGAGAGGGAGGCAGCACCACCTGCTGGTGCTGGAACAAAGAGAGGGTAAGTATGTTACAGATATTCCAGAGAAACCACAAACTTTTCCCAATAGAACCAAGTACGAGAGAAGGCTTCAGTCATGTTCCTCAAAGTGGCCATAAGGTTTTCCAAATCCCAGATCTCAGACACCCTAGCCAACCAGTGAGCCATAGTTGAAGGCCCAGTCTGCTTCCATACTTTTGGGACACATGCAGGAGCCGCGCTCGGCAGGTGTCTCAACCACTACTTTGTATATCTCTTCCCAGGCACCGGGATTAGATTCAGGAGGACCACTGTGGGGTCATCAGTCAGGGAGAAGCCAGTCAACTTCTGAATAATCCATAGTACCTGACTACAAAAAGGAGTGATTCGGAAGCATTCACAAAAAATGTGCAATTAGGTGCCTTTGTGCGACAGGCAGCGCCAACAACAATCTGTTTGCTGCGGAAAAAGTTTTGAGTATAGAGGGCATCCTATACCAGCGAGTCATGACTTTATACATAATCTCTTGGTATTTATTGCATATGGATGCTTTCTAAGCAAAAAATAAAGTCCTGTCTATTTAAGCTTCAGTAAAGGTAGTCTGCAAATCCGTTTTGCCACTTACAAATGAAAGGCAAGTCCGTAGTGGAGGAGGCTCACAGTTTATAGGCCAGGGAAAGAATCTCATGGACCATGCCCCGTCCCCCACACAGCTCCTCAAAAGAAGTATGAATCCTATCAAACAGTTCCACTCTAGGCAAAGGTTGTAAGAAGTATGAAAATTGCAAGTACCTCCAAGGGTTTAAACTGGGGACCTGAAGTTCCCTGGAAAGGGCAGAAGGGTCCTCCCATTGCCCCAGATGAATAAATTGTCAGGTTGTATCCACTCAAGCCTCATATCATGCCCAGAAATGTGTGCTGCATTTGTTTTGATGTGTTGTATTCACAGACATGATTTTTAGTAACTTTTAAAATCTGCATTCTCAGGATTTTATGGTACATTGCCATCTGCTATATTCAGATATTTAATAATCTGTAATAACAATATGTGAATCATCTCAGCTTATTTCTTAGCACACTTAAACGTATAAAAAGGTGAGATTACACAATGTCAACACTTCGTTTATAAATGTACTGAGACAGCTGAACTGCAGAAAAGATTTTTGTTTTTGCTTCGTAAATTTCCAATCCAAAAAATGCTGTTGTTGTTCACCTAGTCTTTTAAGATACTGTTGCAAACTTGTATTTTTTGTTATAAAGGGAGTGTGTAGTGATTTTTAAAAATAATTTAAATTATTTATTTTTGTGAATATATTTAGCAGGCATACAACAAAGTGTATACATGTTAGGCAACTGTAAATATTTGT
Source organism: Nanorana parkeri (assembly GCF_000935625.1). Lineage (NCBI taxonomy): Eukaryota > Metazoa > Chordata > Amphibia > Anura > Dicroglossidae > Nanorana > Nanorana parkeri. The sequence continues at coordinate 193,849 of NW_017307184.1, forward strand.
TATTGTATTCAGCTTTGTGATACAGACAACATTTTCCTTTTAATAACCACAGGACATAAATTAATGACATACATATCCACTTCAGGATTTGGCAAAGATATGTAACATTGGTTAATTCAGTAAGGTCTTCATTTGTTTGGTGCACATTAGAATCATGTATAGGGAAAGTGAAAAGGAGAGAATTTTCTCTACTAGTTATGTAGCAGGACAGGTCCAATTATTTTCTCTATCAAGAAAATAAATGATTTGGCCCTCATAATTAGCACAGTGTCTTAGTGGTTAGCACCTCTGTCTTAAAACAGTGGGGATTCAAATTGTGGTCAGGTCACTATCTGCAGGAGTTTGCATGTTCTCCCTGTGCTTGAGTGGGTTTTCTTCAGGTACTCTGGTTTCATCCGACAATCTAAAGACATGTTGGATATGTAATTGACTCCTATCTAAATTGACCCTGTATGCATGTGAGATATGGACTTTACATTGTAAGCGCCATGAGGGCAGTGACTGATGTGAATGTGCAGTATGTAAAGTACTGTGTTAAATTGTCAGTGCTATATAAATACCTGGAGTAAACAAATTGAGAAAATAAATAGTGGTCCAAAGGACTATCTACTGGAGTACTAATTATTATGAAGCCCACACACCAAGTTATACCCCACTGATATTGCTAACCCTTATAAGGCAGTACTGTTACGTGAGATAGCATGTAAAAAGGACGTACAGTATAATACTTCCTTATTAGGTCAATCACATAATAGGATTGGATACACTTACATAATAATTTTCTGCAGCAATAACAATAGCTTTTCTCAGAGCTAAGTGATCAGTTTCACACCAACTTCTGTCATGCACAACCACAGTAATGTATGATACATTTATTGAGTGTAGTTAAGACATTTTTAAAATTGTCTAATGAATTTGTATAAAATAATTTTGTACCCTCATTGCATTTACCCATATCTACAAACTATGGGTTTTTTTTAACCCCTTCGTGACTGACGACGTACAGTGTACGTCGCCAGCATCGGGGCTGTTTAAACAGACTCCCGGCGACTTTTGCCGCCGGGAGTCTGTTTAAACTTGTAGAGCCGACTGTCGGCTTTACAACAATAATTATCAGGAAATCCAGTTCACTCAAAATCAGCTTTTCTGGAAAGGGATAATTTGCTTCACCAGTGAACCGGATATGCTAAGTAAACTGTTAAAGTGATCCAAAAGACCACTTATCAGTTCACGTCTTGAGTATAAGGGGCATCCCCTGGCACCAGGTAGATCTATGCACAGGTGTTTTCAAGTGAAATATAGACACGTGCGATTTGTTTCATTCCATATTAGGATTTGGATGAATATCGTCAAATTCGAACATTCAGATGCATACTCTTTCCAAATGAAAAAAATAACGAATACGAAAGTATCTGAATTTACCGATCACGAAAATGTTGGATGCATCTGAAATTTTTTCCGAATATCAGTCTGAATGAAATAATGTTGTTAAACGTTAAAATAATAAAAATAAAAAACGGTGTAGAGTCCCTTCCCCAATTCTTACCAAAACCTTTAAGGTTAAAAGCTACATCAGCTACCTGGATTCTGATGTTTCTGTACCTATGTAGATAAATTATTACATAATTTATATCCTTTTAATATTGTCTGTGTATTGCCAGTGAGCATCTTTTAAAACTAAATACAACAGTGTGCCCATGGATAAAAGACAAATCACATAAACGCACAGTGTAATCTGATTAGAATGCACGCTTTATTGCATTCTGAAAAAAAAAAAGAAAAATGTGATAAGACATAGTCATTTTTCTATAAACAGAATTTTCCAGTGTTAAAAGAACACTCAAATTCAGCATATAAAGCCTTGTGACCCTCTTATTCACAACCACTTCTATTACTGTGGGCAATGGACCATGCATATGTGTGTTTCTTCCACTTGACTTCATGCTTCATGCTCTTGAATGTGATCAGATGTCGCATTTCATCTTTAATATCACAGATGACAGTGGAAATGCAAAACCTATTTGTGTATATGTCAAACCATTGACAGAATGCAAAGGGCTATAACTCTCCCCATGGGAGTCTGTTTATCTTCTTAAACCACTCAGTTAAGCATAACACATTGTTTAATGATTTTGTATCTGGACCTTTTTATTTTCACATGCAACCCGTATGAATGAAGATTTCACTTTATTTAGAGTCCTGGTTTGCCATTAGGGATTCTGCCTCCAGTGGTGATTTCTCCTTCTCCTTCCTCTTCCAATCCCCAATCATATTCCTGTGTTTTTGCTTCCACCAGCCCCCTGCAGCCCTCCACCTACCGATTCTCGCTCTTCCCCTACAAGTCACCAGAGATGTTTTACTCGGACTAGCCACTTGCTTGAAGGAGGAGAGACTGAAGGAGACTAAGAGGCGCACAACAGAAGCAGTCTTCTCTTTATCCCCTCCACTGCTGTGCTGGAGGGCTGGCTGTTCTGCTCAGTCATTACTACTACCCAGCATGGATAACTCATAGGAGCGCTCTACTCCACACAGAACTTGTCCCTCTCCATGCTCACAATGACAGAGATACAGCCCAAGGGGATGACAGGCCATCAATAACTTTTCTGCTGCTTTAGCTGTCGTTTCATCAGCCTGATGTCTGAGCATTGATATGTTACACAATATGGGCAGGGCTCAGGGAGCAGGCACACTTAGATTGCTGAAATAGCAACAGAATAGCTTGTATCCTCTTTGTCAGAATCTCCAGCAGTGTGTGCAGGAAAAGGGCAGGTTTGGTGCGGGAAGGGAGTACGCCTCTCAGCATTCAGCATGCTTGGCTTCATGTCTATAGCTGCTGCTTAGTGCAATCCATCTTCAACCACTGCAAAAATTTCCATCATCCAACCCACCTCCTGCAATGCCAGGCAGCCCCTCGCACACTATTGTCCAAACCCCATTACTATCACCCAATACCTCCCTGCACTCTCAGGCAGCCCCCACTGCACTATCAAACAATAATCCCACCTGCACCACACCTGAAGCCCCCCTTTCTCAGCACCGACAGTGCATATACCCCCATTTCATTCACCACCATCCCCGCCTTCCACCACTGCACCTGCTCCCTGCTTCTCGCTTCTGCACCTGTGCATGCTTCCCCTTACTCCCACCAAGGAGCCTGTGGAATTCCCTCTCTTACCCCGTGTCCCCAACCCCCCTGTCCAGCTTTCACCAATGCATCTGTACAACCTCCAAAATTTTCACCTAATACTTGTGTGCACCACTCTACACTCCCACCATTGTACCCGCACCTTACCCCCTGCCTTCACAACCACTCCAGCAGCTCCACTAGGACCACACCTGCAGTTTCACCATCACGTCTGCATCCCCTTCTCTCACCATGGTACCTTAACCCCTCTCTGACAAATACACCTGTACTTGCTTCTCACTGCCCTGACTGCATGCCTGCAAATGCCACCCCCACTAAAGTGCACTCTACAATCTCACCCAATGATGTCTGGGTATAGCCAGGATGGCAGATTTGTAGGGCCCAGTTATAGGTGTAGTGCTGAGGTTCTTACTCAAGGGGGAAGTGTTGAGAGTGCTGGAGGCCTAGAGGTAACCAGCCCAGCTGAAGGAAGCAGGCTTTTTAGGGCCTCCATAAGATATCCCAAGCTGCTAAGTGAGTGGTTCCACCTGGGAGACTGAGGAGGTCTCTGTGCAGGGGTCTGGAGGACTCCACCCTGGAACAAGCCTGTGTGGCAAGCTGGTGTGATGCAGCCTGTGTGGCAATACACCAGTTTGGTGAGGACCAGCCTGTGTGACTGTGAGAGAAACAGACAAAGCTAGATGGTGAAGGTACAAGCCAAGAAGCCTAATCAGTGTTTTTATTGCCAGTACTGTGTATACTATTTGTTGGGAAAACCTGTGTGGATTCTTTTGACTTTTGAACCAATAAAAGTGGGCAAAGCCCTAAAAAGCAAACTTAAGCGAGTGGAAGTGTCTTTAACGCACTACCATTTGGAGCTAATCCTCACACCCTCCTCTCACTAATTTGCCTTCATTTCCATGATCTCATCCCATATCTTCCCTCATGCCTAGACACTGCACATGCACACCTTGCCCCTTCTCACTCATTACTATAGCTGTTCACCCCCTTCACCACTACATCTCTTCCACCTCTCTCACCCTGTCTATGCATGTTCCCCACCTTTAGTCTATGCTCCCCTTACTGTTACCCTATGCCCGCTGGAGTGACACCCCCTTTATACCCAATGCCTCTGAACCTAATCCCACATAAACTCTGCCCTCAACATCGCACCTGCAACCCATGCACCTGCAACACCTACTCAAATCACTCCTGTACACACACACACAATAGGTTGGACTTGATGGACATGTGTCTTTATTCAACCTCAAATACTATGTAACTATGCTCTTCTCCCTTTCTTCTGCGAGTCACTTATGCTTTGTTCACTTATGCCATGAACGTGAGTGCACATTTCTCCTCAATGATATGGACAGTCATTGCACAACCAATAATGCCTTGGGATCAGCTGTCAATCACTAGGGCTGTGGATAGTGCTGAAGCTGTAAGAAAGGAATCATGCTGTACTTACTTGCTGTGTTTCATGTACATCTTGCATGTACAAGATCACACATGGACTCATACACACACACACACACCTGCTCAAACATAAATGCACACACGCAATAGGTTGGACTTGATGGACTTACGTCGTTATTCAACCTCAAATACTATGTAACTATGTAACCTGGTTTTCGGGCCAGGATTCCCCAAAAAGCCAGATACAAAACAGTTTCAAGGCTAATTCTAAAGTAAGTAATAAAAAGAAGGGGAGGGTTTAAGCACCTGGGAAAGAGGAGAGAGGAGGAAAGGAGGGGGAAGAACAGGAAACAGAAAAATAAAGAGGAAGAAAACGTGGAGACTTGATTAAAAGGAAAATGCAGGAACTTCCGGTTCCGGCGACTACAGAGCAAGTCGCATATGTGAGGAGCTCCGGACCCTCGAGACTACAAAATCTGCATTTCACATCGGCCAGAGTTGCCACTGAACCACCACACAAACCGTGGTTTGTCGCCCCAACTAAAGACATCATATGGATCGGTTCGTTGACCGATCTCGAGGCTTGCCTCGATCGGAATCCCGACCTGAAAAAAATAGCGCGCGAAATCTCAGGGAAGCCATGGAGGCCTCTCAACCGACCTCGCCAACAGGCATGGTGGAAGATTCGCTGCCAGAATCTGAATCGTCCATTGACTCAGCGAAAATAGCCGCGGCAGTGGCCAGGCTCCTGAAGCCTACTATTCAGGCATCGGTCCAAGCTGCAGTAGACTCGGCGGTCACTAAAGGCATTCAATCTCTACGCCATGAATTACTGGCACAGGCCCACCGAGTCACAGAGGTGGAACACAGAGTTTCCACTCTGGAAGACGAACTGACATCTGCCACAAAGAGCCTGAAGGAGCTTGCCAAGCAACACCAATTGACCTCAGCTAAGCTGGAGGACCTTGAAAACCGATCCAGGCGGAACAACTTGCGCATTGTGGGCCTTCCCGAATCGTACTTACCAGCTGACCTACATAACATCTGCTCCCATCTTCTTCCTGAGGCGCTGGGCCTCAATCGTGATTGCATAGTGGAGAGGGCACATCGCCTGGGCTCACAACAACAGAAATATTCTCGTCCCCGCCCGGTGATCGTGAAATATCTATCGTATGTGGATAAAACGGACATCCTGAAAACTTACCGGAATGGCTCGAGCTTACGTTTCCAAGGTAACAACCTCCTGCTCTTCGCTGATTACTCGGCTGAAGTCAGTCGCAAACGGAGGACCTTCTCGGAAATCTGGAAGTTGCTCCACCATCGGAAGATCCGGTTTTCCTTAGTTTA
>NW_017307184.1:203236-221716 GCF_000935625.1 Nanorana parkeri
TCTTTATTCAACCTCAAATACTATGTAACTATGTAACGTCATACTACTCTAATTACACACTGGAAGCTGAGTTAGCGTCCCCTTGGTCATTAGCAGGTCTACTCCACACACGAATTAATAAGCTACCGCCCTCTTTGCGCACCAACTCCCTAATTAGGGATACAGTGGTTGCATGGAGGGAATACAGATTGAAGGCAGGGTTGCATCCTTATGTGTCGCCGCATGTCCCTATAGGGTACAATCCTCACTTCCCACAAGGATCTAGCAGTAAGATATTTGATGCCTGGGCAGCAAAGGGTCTAAGCAAACTGACCCAATTGTTTGACCCAGACACCCATCACCCTCTCACGTTCCCTGAATTACAACGGAAATTCAACATTCCGCCCACTCAGTATTTTCAACATATTCAATTGACCCATTATTGGCGAAGTGAAACGACGATACCCAGCACTTTTTTCCAAATTACGGAAATAGATAAGGCCTCATCTACTGCCCCTGGATCAATCTCTAAGTTATACCCCCTACTAAATTCTTACTTCGTCCCTAGACCAGCCAGAACTTCCCTCATTAAATGGAGAAAAGATTTCCCGATGGAAGAGTTTGAGAATGCTGTGTTGGAGGGATGCCAGAATATCAGGCGCTGTACGCCGAATGAACAGTGGAGGGAGACTCACTTCCGAATTGTTCATAAAGCCTATTATGCCTTCGATTTCTTTTTTAAAATTAGAGCTCCGAGCCCATACTTAAGAGCATGTCCAAAATGTACCCTGGAGGGGGCCTCCCTCCGACATTGTCTCTGGGAATGTCCCCATATTGTTAACTTCTGGGACTCCATCATGTCTTATTTGTCAGACATGTTAGACATCCCCCTGACGCGAGAGCCCTGGCTATGTCTCTTCAGTTATTGGAAACCAGAACCTGCCCCAAGTAGACAGAAACAGCAATTAATATTTGTGGCCTTACTGCTGGCAAAGCGAATAATAAAGCATGAATGGCTATCCACGCAGCCACCTTCATCTCAACACTTTGTGGCAGCACTAACGTCACTGACGTGGAAAGAAAGGCTTAAAGCCACTCTCGACCCTGATAAATATTCCATCACTTTTGTCAAGAAATGGGAATCTTTCATATTACACAACTACACAGCATTGCAGCTACACGCTCTAATTTATCCCTTCAGACTTACACAGTGGTACCTAGAAAGGAAATTAGATAAAACCTTGGGGCGACTGGAGCTCCCTGATGATTATGACCCAGGCTAGTACAGACAATACTAGAGTTTTGCCTCTTACATGGAGATGTGATAGTAGAAGGGGACCCGCTCAGGGAACGAGCTATTGCTTTCTTGCAGACAATGTATGATTTTATAAGCTGCACTTATTCTGTATTCTCGGTTTATTTTTGTCTTTGTGCAAATGTGACATGAGTATTTGACTTTCTTACATAACTGATTGTTTATGTTGTTATTTTTTATGTTTTTATGTTTTGGAATTTATATTTTGGAAATTGCTGTATTTCATGAAAACCCAATAAATTGTTTTAAAAAAAAAAAGCAAAATGCAGAAACGGTCAGAAATGAAGGAAAGTCAAGTGGGGTTCCTCCTGGAGAGCAAAGTAACAAGGATAAGAGGATTCCAGTGCATGATCAGAATGTTGTGGGCTAGCATAAAATATCCAGTCTCCCAAACATTTTTTTATGGGAATCTGCCAAAATCAATGATCATTTTTCATTAATCATGATTCCCGTAACCCGCTTCTTAGCTTCCAATGATCTGGCAATAATTTGTTTTAGTGGCCATAAATATATTGGTGATCAGGACCTGTTGTCATTTCGAAACTTTTACAAAAGCACTTCCCAAGGATCTTTAACCAGGTTACACCCCAAAAGCGTGTCAATCAACACATATACTTGGATCCAGAGTCTCTTAGCTTTAGGACATTCCCACCAAATATGTGTCATGCTATCCATGCCAGTGCAGCCCCGAAAACACAATGGTTGGTAGGATGGGATAATTTTATGTAAACGAGCTGGAATATTGTACTACCAGAACAAAACTTTATAAGCGTTCTCGAATGCTAGAACTTTTCTAGAACATATATTACTAGCTATATTACTCCACATCATGGACTAATCCTCTTTAGTAAGAGTGGAACCCATTTCTTCTTCCCATTTGGATTGATAGGGTCCCTTCTTTTTCTAATGTTGTTCATCTGTTTATCATGTTTTGTAATTACTTTTTAATATTTAATTTCCTATACCTTTTGTCAATTATTAGGAAAGCTTTCATAGATCCCTAGTACAAGGCAATCTCTTTAAATCCAGGTTAATCCAAGTGGCCTAATGAACTTATTTACTTTTGAACATGCTATTTTTTTTATATTTTAAAACAAGTAGGGGCTAATTTTTAACAGAGAGCGGATATCGCTCCCTGTTAAGTTCCACGGGGTTACTCCAAACCACAACCTGCATTTTGTGGCTCATTCATGAAATGCATGCTGTGGTATGAAGTCTGCAGTATCTTTAGCACATCACAGAGAAATTCCCGATAGCAGGATATTTCAGCTAAGCACATTTTTTAAACACATCGTGGAGCTTTATAAATCTTTTTTTAGACTATAATTGATAGCCTATGGGTGTAATTTTTCCATCTTCAATAACAAAATACAACAATATCTCACATATAATAAAGCTGTTAAATTAAAAGCCATGTTATCAGCTAATTAAAATGTAAATAATCTAGTGCCTCATTTAAAAAGTTTATTTACAGTATCGTGTTGAAATCATTTCCACATTATTAAAATATATGATTTAATAAGCTGCTGTAAATAAACCAGACAAGTCATTAGATTATTTCTAATGCCCAGTGCTTTTTACTAGTTTGTCATGGCATACACAATAAAAAATACAGTCAGATAAAAATGCTAAGGGCCCGTTTACATTTGGCATCCTGGTGTGTTGCAGCAACGTACGTGTGTGGATCATGTAAAGACAGATGTCCACAAAATCAGGCCATTATTTTCAATAGTGTAATGCAACAGTGTTACCACTAGGCTTGCACAGATACCAAGTACAGTACTCGGTACAAGTACGAGTACATGTACCGATACTTTTGAGCTCCAAGACTACACTAGAGAAAAATTCTAAAATTAGGAGGCAGCTGTCATGTGTAAGGAGCACACGGAGCTCCTGGGATTTGTACATCTCTGTTTTAATGTACGATTTTGTTTTAAAAAATATACATAAAGCGATGCACAGATACCAGTTTTGCGAGTACAAGTACTGGTACTTGCTGAGTACTTACAAGTACGAGTACTGATACATTTTTGTTTATTGTCATGTGACAGTTTTTCTAAAACAATACAGACTAATGATTTCATGACAGTGGTGGAGCACCAGAACCACTGCAGCCCTGGTAGTTCTCATGAAAATGCCAAGTATCGGCACTGGTACTCGAAAAGTATCTGTGCATCCCTAGTTACCACAATGCAACAGTGTGAATAGACCTTCACTGATACCTTTGTATAACCATGGTGTTACAGAGACTACCACCACCCAATTTTCTGGAAAGAATATGGCAAGTGTGCACCGTGCAGGAGCATATTCCAAAGTCAGTGATATAACCAGTGTTACGATCTATGAACTGGGTTGCTAGGGGAGATAGGCTTCAGGACTATGGAGTGGATTGAAGGCACAGACTGGAGTAATATCAGGGATGTAAGTCCCAGGGAGACTAGAAACTAATGGTCTGTGCATTAATGGGGATGAGGAACTAAGAGTCTGTGCGTTATTAGGGACGCACTAGAGTCGCAGAATCTAAGAAAGGCCAGGTCTTCGACAGAGCCTCTAAAGGTGAGAATGATTGGCTGCTGGAGACCTTCCAGCACTCTCAACACTTCCCTCTAGCAGCACCGGGGAACTGGACACAGAAACAAGTAGGGAAGAAACTTGAAACCAAGAGGAGGAAGATGGGAACAGCAGCACACAAGGAGCAAGAGAGAGTAAATATACAGCACAGGACTCAGAAGACGGTAACAAACAGAAAAGGTAAGTAGCTAGAGGTATACTTAGGAGCACAAAAGGTATTAAGTACAAAAGTAACGAGATGTGCGTTGCACATACATACAATGAGAAGCAGGATAACAGAAGGTAATGTACAAAAAGAAGGACAAAGAGATACATGCACACAGGGAGTGTGCAGACAAAGAAGCATACAAAGTGCAGGTAGATACACACAGGGGGTTTGCAGACAATTAACTATACGAAGTGCAGGTAAACGAGGTAGATGCACACAGGGGGTGTGCGGTAAGAAAGACTCTAACACAGCTACAGGGTAAGAGGGAAGCACAGAAGTAAAGGGGTGACAGTGAAGTACAAGGACGATACACTGGAAGGTAAGCGACAGAACTACAGTATGCAAGAGAAAGTTGGACTGAAGTACATGAAATCAAGTAAAAGGGAGGAAGCAGACACCCAATGGCTGGAGTGGGAGAACACAGGAGTAGCTGAGCATTGAAAGCAGAAAAGAGAGACTCACAGCAATTAAAAGGTCTGAAGCAATATACAAAGGTAGATACTGGAATAGGCTAAAGCAGGGGCAAAAAGAGCGAAGCAGGGGATAATGCCAAACAGGAATACGAGCTGGATACAAGGATGCCAAAAGCATGGGGAAAGAGGATCACGGGGATCGCCAGAGAAATAAAGGGGTACAAAACAAGACTTGTTGCTCGCACGAAGAGCAACAAGTAAGGAAGTCCTAAATAGGGAAGGAGGAGTGCAGATTGGCTGCAGCCTTGTAAAACACCCTAGGCTGACAGCCCAGAACCAGGGAGCAAAGGGAACATCAGGCACGGATTTCCGGATATTGTGACAAGCAGCAACTAGTCAAGCAGGCCACAGTCTGTGGCCTAAGGTAAGTATTCTTCTTTTTTCTTTACTTTACTAGTAATGTTTGTTGGGGATTTTTTATTCTGCAAGTTTACATCAAGGGGTTGATGGGTCATGCTCATCCACTTTTAGTACATTTGTCATGAAAGACAAACACTGTTACCACATATGTGGAAGTATGGTGTTAGCAGAGATTACAGCCCAATTAAAGTCTAACAACAATGTATTTCTTTATAGTTCTGTACCCCCACATGATATTATTTGTTTCTGATTTTTGCTAGGAAAAAACATTAACATACCATTTTCTCTCATTGAAAATGCTTCTTTCTGCCCTCAAGTCACTGTGGTCTGGAGTGAGAAACAGCCAACCCTTCTGGGCAAGTGTATTCGCTCAGATTTGTATTGCAGAAAAGGGAGGGGACATGTCAGATCAGTTCTGTGACTAAGAGCTGATTACTGCATGCAGTAGGTCTAACTCTGGTGCCTAGTGGACTGTACAGTTATCTTTAGATGTCCAGAACAATTCCTGTAACAGGAAAGTGGAGATAACACAATGGAAATGGAGGAAGTTAGTGCAATGACTATCAGACTACATATCTTTTTTTGTGACTTTACTTGGACTTTAGATAAAATCAGCTGAAGAGTTTCGAACCCTAACTCTACAATACCTCCTAGCTTTTAAACAGTTAACAAGTAAGTTTTTAACTGTTTAATGTATCTCATGTATTAATATCCAAACACATTATACTAAATTTTGACCAGAACCACCCCACTTTAGAAAAGAAGATCAGAACAGAGCCGAGTGACTAACCGACCCCAAGCGAAGTGAGCCGAACACTGTTCGGCTATTCAATTCAGGCTGGTATGGCTGAAATCAGCCGTACATATCGTGGGTTCGTGTGGCTTAAGGTCTGCCAAACATGCTCAGCATGTTCAGCCGACCCGAAGTGCAGAAGGAGTTCGACTCAGCCCATCCAACATCTGGATTGGCTAAGCCGAAACTCCGGCAGGCTACTCGCTGCTGTTCGTTCTATTCTCAAAGATGCCGAACAGCAGTGAGTAAATAGCCGAATGCCGCTGAGCGGAATTCGGCTTTGCTGTTCTGCTCGGTACCTCTGTGGGACCGAGCAGGATAGAAAAATAGTTTAAAAAGTAGAAAAAAAATAGAAAACGATTGTGCGGAGCTAGCAGTGACAGCTAGCTCCGCCCAACTGTTTTCTATTGGCCGGGCGGTTCTGCTGCCGTCAGGAAAAAAAAAAAACACACCATAGGAATGCATAGCTAGATTCCTATTGGCTATTTCACTTTGCAATAGCCAATAGCAAACTAGCTATTGCACCCGCCCTCTGCTGCTGTCAATCACCAGACGGGGACCTGATAGAGAATTGCAGGTCCCCCTCTGCTGATTGACAGCAGCAGTGGGCGGATGCAATAGCTAGTCTGCTATTGGCTATTGCAAATTGTAATAGCCAATAGGAATCTAGCTATACATTCATTTGGTGATTTCTTTTTTTTTCTTCTGACAGCAGCCAACAGCTCCAATGTCAGAAAAGAAAAGAAAAACCGAGCAGGGAAAGTGTTTCTCTCCCGGGCAGCTGGGAGCCTATTAGACTCCCAGAGCGTCCAGGTGAGGAATTACAGATGGTGTTCCTGGTTACCAGGTAACCAGGAATGCCATCTGTCATTACACACTGAGAACACGCAGAGGCCGCTCTAACCAGGGACGCTAATCTCTCTGCAAGTGGTTGGAGCCAGCCGTGAGATGACGGCTGGCTTCGCCCAGCTGTCAGAAGCAGGCTATGGCCAGCCAATGGCCGGCCGCTCGGCCAGTTTCGGCTTTCAGCGCGCCTAGGTCGAGCCGAGGCATATGCCTTCGGCTCGACTGAGCCGCTCGGCCAACTTCGGTAGCTGTACGGGCTATAGTGTCCTGAGGCCAAAGCTAGCCGAAGGATTAGACAAAGCTACGGCTAGATCCTTCGGCAGCTTAGTGAATAGACCCCTTAGTATTTTCCCATGTCTAGTAGCAAGTCTTTCCTAGTCTGCCTTAGTTAGCTTACCTCTTTGTTTAGCCTGTAGTCATTCTGACTGTTCTTTTGCTCTTTTCTGTTAAATCTAATACGTATTATGACTTGATATATTGTTTTGCTCTGTATTTACATGTATCTTCACCTCTGCTGTTCACTATCTGTATATACACATATCACAACTTATTGTTGTGTGAGTTTGTGTGGTTAAACTATTTCTGCACAGGGATCTTTATATAATATTGGAGATTTCCATCAATTTTATTAGAATAGATCCTTCAGCTATATCTAGCATACTAGCCCTGTAGTATGCACCTGTTGATTTGTTACAAAATCTCATTAACATGCATTAGTGAACACAGTAATGTTTAATACATGCACACAATACATTAGTGTGTTGCCCTACACTGTCTGCAAAATACAGCAAGGTGGGTCAGTAGAGAGAGTGGATACATTAGCATGTAGTTTCATATAAATCAACTTGTTTAGCATTAATGGAAGCTTTTTTTTAATGCTGCTTAACAAATATATCATTTAATATATCAAACTATATTGTAATATTCTAAAGTATTATTAATTGTGTATTATTTAACATATTCATTTTGTAATCTGTAATCAATTCATGATACTTGTTCAATTTTTTGCTAACAGTGACCAGTAAAGTTGTATCAGGTGAAGTCAATAAAGTCAGCTATTATGAAGTTTTATTGCAAAAGGTGCCTCCAATAAATGTGTCAGATAAATAGAAAATCAACATTTTTGCCTATTTTGTATTCTGCAATGACAAACACTTCAAACAGTGAAGCAGTCAAATGATTTGAATATGGACAATTTTGTAAAACTTTCTGAAAGAACACTTCAGTTATTGCATAATGTAACATCTGCTCATCCACAATCTGAAGTTCTTTTTCTGTTTTATTTCATGCATGTGTTCAAGGAATGAGAGATGTTGGCTTTGGCATTAGGATTGTTTGAGACATTTAAATAAAAGAAAGGTTTTTGTGATAGAAAGTAATAATACGGTCATACACTTTAAAAAACACTGTGCTAGGGATTGGGAGTTTTCATTTCTCTGAAAGTTTGACTGCAAATCAGGAAATCTGAAAGAGATGTAGTTATTTTGGCGAAATGCAGTGGAGTCAATAGAGATGACAAAATTAAGGTTTAGGGCTTTAATTGCTACCTACCTTTCAACAATCTCAGACCTGTTCTTGTGCCACAAAATGGATGCTTATTAGCCTCATTATTTTACTTTTTTCACAGAAAGAAAATAAATAGACAGCATAAAAAGTTAAATGGATTTAAAGTGTCAAAACACAAATAAAAATAAACAAGAAAAAAACACATATGCAGAGAACACAGTGGCCTTACAAGGAGGTGACACCATCAGAGGGTGTCCCAACAAAATCACTGACAGTGATTTTGGTGTCACTTCCTCTGAAATTTGGGCACTCGGTCATGGACCTTTTAGATTGTAAGCCCTCAGGGGCAGGGCCCTCCTTACCATCTTGTCTTGAATTGTATTGTGATTGAATACATTTATTGTAAAGCGCTGCGCAAACTGTTAGCGCTATATAAATCCTGTATAAAAATAATAATAATAATGGACCAAGAGCCCAACAGTTGCACGAGAGAGAAGGAGGATCCTGCAAAATAAGTTATCCCGTCGGGTGCACGTCCCCTTCTCTCTTTGTTCACATCCATCACCAAGATGGCTGCCAGGAGGTAAGCTTGTGTGATTTCATTACATGCATATGTCACACGTACGCGATGACATCATGCACATGCATGATGACGTCCCTGAGATTGTTGTCACTCAGCGGCCGCTCCGGGTGACACCACACCCGGGGACACCCCTGAAAGAACATTAAATCAAATTAGCTACTTTCAAAGTCTTTTATTTATTTTAAGAGATAACAACATATATACACTAACAACAAAACCAAACAAACAAAACCACCATTTCCCCCTTCCCCCCCAGCCTCCCTCCATATTTATCCACATAGCTTAGGCAAAAAGAATGGGGATGAGTCCACAGAATAAATATATACACTCTTATATACCTATATCTCGATCCTGCCCTTATCCATCCTTATATACAATGTTTTATTTGTATATTTCCTAAAAGGTAATAACCGAAAAGGAGAAGCCAAGAACTTATATAATTCTGAAATTATTCAGTTTTTCTTTTTATCGCTAACTTCATATAACGTTTCTCACGCCATTGTAGTTCATCCAGGGAGACCATATTGACTCAAACTTCTTTTCATTATCTTGGAGCCTACTATTCATCCTCTCATGTATCATGATCCAAGACATTTTTAATTTAAACTGTTCAAAGGAGACACTTGGTGCCTTCCAGGCTTTTGCTATATTAATTTTAGCTGCCAGGAAAAATTAATTAATTAATCTATCCTGTGCCTTAGGGATCCCTGGAATCGGGACATTCAGCAGTGCATATTTAGCGTCCCTTGGGACCTGCACCCCTAAGATTCTATATATAAGTGCAAATAGTCTGTTCCAAAAGGGCCTAATTTTTGGGCATTGCCACCATGTATGATATATAGTGCCCAGATGTGTGCATCCCCTGAAACAAGCTGGCGACGCATTTGGGTAAATCTTAGCCAACCTGGAAGGAACCAGATACCACCTAGCCATAACTTTGTAGTTTGCCTCTATCAGAGATACGTTGATTAACCCCAGGGAGCCCCGCTTGCAGCAGCATTGCCAAGCTTCCCTAGGGATATCAATTTCTAAATCTCTTTCCCATGCTCCCATTGCTTTCCCATTTCTCCTCCGTTTCCCCCAATAGAGAGTAAATCAAGGAGACACCCCCCCCTTTGGCCCTCATCCCGCAAGCACCATCTCTCGTATGCGGTAGTGAAAGGTCTGTCAGGCTCCGGGACCTGCAACGAGGCCAGAAAATGGTGCAGCTGCCTGAATCGAAACCATTCCACCTGAGGCATACGTAGAGTCTCCTGGCAGTACCCTAATGTCAGGGGTCTACGCTCCCTAAACCCCTGTGCTATGCGGTATAACCCTTTATCCTGCCACCAGTTGAACGTCCCATGATGCCACCCTGGTGCAAACTTAGGATTGCCAAAAATAGGTGCCAGGGGGGTGTGACCCGAGACAAATTCCCCACTAAATTAAATTAGCTAAACTATGCAGTAAGTACAGTAAGTGATACTGACTTTTGCCAATGAGGAAATCAGTATTTTTGGGACTACATCAGTTTTGTGGAAATCACTACACTCATCCTTACACAGAACTTTAAAGCAATCTATGAGCCAGCCCAGATAAATAGTTAATCCACACTGTATAGCCTTTTCCCTTACTCAATTCAACACAACCCCCACATCAGAATTATTCTCACCATATCTATCTCTACATCCTGCACTTCTGTTTAGCTGCGAATAAGGAAAAACACAGGAGTATCTCTGCGGGTTCTATATTACAAAGTATATTGTCAATCGAAATAAAGAAGTGTCATCAGAAGTTCAAAAGGCTCATTAAATCAACAAGAAGATTCAGTGCACATAACACTTGTCCCTGTTAAAATCTGTGCACTTTGTGCGGTGCAGAGTTGTCAGGCAACTTGCCCCTCCTCGTTCCACAGCTATCATTGCTTCATGCACCACTGGATGAAGGAGTGATGTCACGGCTGGCACTGCTCATTTGTTCTGATTTGTCGGGGACCTGCAGGCAGACTGTCAGGTGCCGGACAAATGTAAACAAGTGGGCGTTGCTAGTGGTGATGTCACCGCTAGCTCCACCCACTTGTTTATATTTTGTAGGCATCTGTCAGAATGTCATTCTGTGGCGGGAGTTCATCACATGTGGACAGGTCCTAAGGGAAGTGGCTGACAGTGCAGCAGATTAATGTCATCAGCAACACAGAATGATTGCACTGTGCTTCAAACTCAAAAATGATATTCCTAAAATGTGAAAAAATAGTATAAAATGTGAAATTGTCACAAAGTGATACACAATTTTGTGTCATACACAACACCTGTGCTGATGATAGTAAAAAAAATCTAGGTCTAATGGTCTAGACACTATAAACCATAGTAAACATGGGAGGAAAAAAAAACCGTGCTAGTACATCTCATAAAATGTGTACATATAGAAAAACCTGTGTTAAATCTCACAAGTGATGTTTAACTCCCACCTAATCTACATAACCATGTGTGCAGTCCATTACTTCTGGATACAATAAAGTCCTTGAAATATGTGAGGATATATCTTCCTGCTTTTATAATCAACACCAACGTCCGTGAATGCAAAAACAATTAGTGAATCAGTGCTCTCCAGTCTCCGCCGTGCTCAAACATAAGATCTGGCCGAACTCACCGACTCCTATTGCTCACCATATTTCACATGAACAATTAGCACTTTGTTGATATATAGAACCAAATCCTCTCCTTTGTTTTTAATCCGACAATAAATTGGGGTAGATTCCTCCCAACTCTGGCTTATCTTTCCAAAATCGTGTAAAACTATTCCTCCATCTTCCACCTTATCTTGTGCTCAGAGAGAGAAAAAAAAATAATTGTAAGTGCATTTTAATCGTTTTAAATATTTTTTTTCTGACATACTACACTATGGGAAGCCTTTTTGTTTCCTTTCTTTTATGAGATGTACTAGCATGTTTTTTTTTTCCTCCCATGTTTACTATGGTTTATATTGTCTAGACCATTAGACCTAGTGTTTTTTTTACTATTATCAGCACAGGCATTGTGCAACACAGGTGTTGTGTATGACACAAAATTGTGTATCACTTTGTGACAATTTCACATTTTATACTATTTTTTTCACATTTTAGGAATATAATTTTTGAGTTTGAAGAGCAGTGCTATTTTCTTTTTTCCTATTTTGGGTGTACTCACCTATTAAGCACAGCTGCTCTTAGAGTGTTATTTGATTCCTAGCGCAGTTTTTTTCTATCTAACAACACAGAATGATTAAAACATTAATTCAATGTCTAAAGTTGGGTTGAGCTTTACATGCTAGAAAGAATAACTCCTGTCAAAACTTTTAATGTGTTCAGCTGAAATGTATTAATTAATGGCTCCCTTGGACTCAATGCCTGGCTGACCGAAGGCAGCAGATGTACGTCTGATTTTAGCCAATGTACAGCTGAAATCAGCTGTACTGAGCTGAAGTGAATAGCCGAACATCATTCAGCTCACTTCACTTTGGCTCGGTTATTCACTCGTCTGCCTTCGGCTGCTTTGTGAATAACCCCCTTCTAATGGGCACACTTGTTGCAGTGACAACTATCTAAGAGATGATTTCCTTCACTTTCTGGAGATTTTCTCTTGCTATCTGTTGTGTCTATTGGACATTAACTGAGGAATAATCCCCCAAGTGGGACAAAAAAACTTAAAGTTTGAAGACTGTATATAAATGTCAATGAGTCCATCATACATTTTTCTAAGTATATAAGCATATGTACACCAACATTTCAGAGCATAACATTTTAGTAGCACTTTAAGGACAGAAACCTTGTGACTGGCACATCTTTGCTGCTCCAGTAATGACAGGTGACAGGGTTAAACTGCTATCCATCATTTGAAAATGTGTCAGTTCTTCTGTCTGAACTCTATTATTTTTAATATAAAATGCCTTCTGATGTTACTTTACATTTCTTTCTCTATTCACTTGTCAAAAATAAGCTTCAAGTTAGATTTGTTCATTCAAGGTCAATGGCTCCAAATTTTTATGGTTCCAGAAACCCTGAGGGAAGTGGCTGACAGTGCAGCAGATTAATGTCCTCAGCAACACAGAATGATTAAAACATTAATTCAATGTCTAAAGTTGGGTTGAGCTTTAAATGCTAGAAAGAATAACTCCTGTCAAAAACTTTAATGTGTTCAGCTGAAATGTATTATTAAATGGCTCCCTTGGGATGGACTTAATGTCTGTCTTAGCAAGGGGAACTGTCCATATTTAGACTGTCAAAATGTACTGTTTCAACAAAGTTTGGGTTATAGAGCAAACAGCAATCAAACAAATATCATTCCCACTCTGTGATATAAGAATGTAAGGTCTCCAAAGCCAGTTGTAAACATTTTCAAAATTCCAGAAACATTCTTAAGCATTAACAGTTTTTTTGTAAGGGCAAACAATTATGGTGACCATACATGTAACAACTTTCAGGCAATTTCAACCACTTTCAAACTGCTTTCAATCATAAATAAGGACCAAACCGATCATGTCAGCGGTCCATCAACAGTTTCTGTCAAAACTGTCAACCAATCAAAACTGTTGTGCTCCATTTAACTATTGTGACCAAACGCTGTTTGAAAGTATCTCAATATTGCAGCAGTGAAAATTCAGAAATAATGGGGTTGATTTACTAAAAGATTAGAGACTGTTTACTTGAAATTGAATGTTCATCTCGCTTAGTGAAAAGGTGCATGCAAGCAAAAATCCTGTTTTCTAATTTCTCACATGATTAGGTAATGAAGATGTACGTAGTTTCTACCTTTTATACTAAGCTATGTTTACATTCACTTTGCAGGACATACAGACACTTTGAAAAGTGAACAGTCCCTATTGCAATAGTAGAGCAACTCCAGCATGAATTTGATCAAAAAGATCTTTGTTTATACTGGAAAATATTTTGTGTTAAATATTAAATGATTTCCAAATGTAAAAACAATGTACCCTTAATTTTGCAAATGGAAATTTATGGAGAAACATTTGCGTTTGATTGCTTTGTTCGCGGGTCCTTTGAATACACCAAAATTTTAATATGATAAAATATTCCTAAGCTGTTTTTCAACTTCAATGTGTGCAAAATTGTATTAAAAGTAATCAATTTTACCTATGGGGATTGATCTAAGCCTTGTAACTCATGTTTAATTGAACTTCTAATCTCTTTCCTGATAAATGGCAGACATGAAAGGGCCCCTGTGTGAAAACAATGTTTGGGCTCTACACAATTATTGCCCAAATACAAGCACTTATTCACTCTATATAGATAGATAGATAGATAGATAGATAGATAGATAGATAGATAGATAGAAAGAAAGAGCAGCCCCTGTGATGCTCTAAACTCACTTTAGGGCCCATAATATGGCACTGGGCCTAGGCAAACCACCTCACTTGAACATGTGAAGGAACTGCAAATTCAATGTGAAGCCATACTAATTCTTTCTATAGAAACAAATATGTCTCTCTTCAAATATGTACCTGTTTAACTATTAAAAAGAAACTCTCTAGTTTTAAAGGTTTAAGACTAACGTGTGTGTTAACCTATGATCAACAAATATACCCAGATCCTTCTCAGTTGCTGATTCCCCTGATTTGCAGCAGATCATTTATTGCATGCATTTATTTAATTGCAAATGTATACCTTTACATTTATTCACACTGTCCTTATTGTTATGCAGTTGCTTAATTTTAAGTGAACCTAGATTAAAGTTGGAAAAAGCTTTATAGATTGCATTTTACTTCATATAAACTTCACAACTCTTCACCTGATTTTAAATAAGTTAAAGAGTAATTAGCCAAAAAATTTTATGACTTTGAACCAGGGGTTACTAAACTTTTAGTCCAAGGATTCAAACAAGAAAAGTGTTAATGTACTGGGACCCAATAAAAGTGCCTTTGTCAGCAAAGGCAAAGAAAGATAAATAGCAATGGTGGTATAACACACTGTGGATGCTCTTCACCAAATCTGTAAGCTTAAATAAAGCAGAGAGAAATACATTCTTAGGGGGTTATTCACTTAGCTGCCAAAGGCAGACGAATGAATAACCCAGCTGAAGTGAAGTGAGCTGAACGCTGTTCAGCTATTCACTTCAGCCTTCCATGGCTGATTTCAGCCATACATCAGCTAAAATCAGCCATTCATCGGCTGCCTTCAGTCTGAGCTGAGCCGAAGTGCAGAAGGAATTCGGCTGAGCCACAGT
Organism: Nanorana parkeri; assembly: GCF_000935625.1. Lineage (NCBI taxonomy): Eukaryota > Metazoa > Chordata > Amphibia > Anura > Dicroglossidae > Nanorana > Nanorana parkeri. The sequence continues at coordinate 218,068 of NW_017307184.1, forward strand.
GCAGAAGGATCGGCTGAGCAAAAGCTCCGGCAGTTCACTCGCTGCCGTTCACCCCTATTCTCATAGGGGCCGAACAGCAGTGAGTGAGCGGCACTCACTGCTCCTGTGATCCAAAACTCAGCATATAGTGGGCTATTGCCTGATATATATGCTGACAGCGCAGAGCTATCTTCTCCAGACTGCGTGTTCATCTCTTTCTATAAAAGTTTAATAAGATTCAGATCAGGGTCATGGCAGTCCATGTTAGAATAGCCAAAATGATTTGTTGCCCTTGGCTTCTTTTAGATTTTTGTTTGGGTCATTAATCTGTTGGTAGATATTCTCCCAGAAGCATTGTGACTTTTTATAGGGACATTCCATAGGACATTCTCTCATAAGCATTGTAACTTTTCAATATGCAATTAAGCAAATTCCAGTCTGGCTTTTTTTATTATGATTTTCTTTCTGGGTCTGGGTGACAATGTGATCAAAATACTAATTTTCCTTGACTTTAAGTGGGTTATTCACTAAGGAGCCGAAGGATACAGCCATAGCTTCGGCTGATCCTTCGGTTCGCTTCAGCCACCTCTGCCCTTTGGTTCAGTCGAACCGAAGGGCTGCTGTACAGGCTATTCACAATAGCCCATACAACAGTCAAAGGCAGCCGAGCGGCTCAGCAAAGCCAAAGGCATATGCTTTGGTTCGGCTGAGCCGAAGTGACACCCGAAGCATGGAGAAAGGCTGGCCTAAGACGACTGATCTCCATGCAAATGACATCTGGGTGGAGCCAGCCGTGATCTCACGGCCTGCCACGCCCAGTTGTAATGACAGATCAGCATCCCAAATTGCCTAGGGATGCTGATCTGTCATTAAACAATAACAATTAACCCTTTCACTGCCAATGATGTATAGCTGCCAGGACTTTACGCTGGAAGTAATTCTGGAGACTAAGCTACCGTCAAATCGCTTCCAGAGGCAGGTAAAGTGTGCCCCCCCACTCAACACCTCAGCCTTGCTTCCTGGGCTCCACTGCCTCCCTTATTGGCCTGGGACTGCCATATTAGGTGTCAGTGGGAAGCGGCGGAAGAAGACTGGTGAACATCCATTTGCCGATCTCCTAACTGATGAATGGAGCCAGAAGCGATACTGATTGCATTATTTCTGATCCCTCAGCTGTCATTCGCTAGCTGCAGAAGTCAGGGACGAAGCTATAGGAATAAATTATCTGCACTCCAAAAATTTATTTGAGTAGAAAGTTGACAAAGAGAACCCTAAAAGAGAACCCGTCACTACTAGAACGCTGTTATATAGAGGTCTTGTGAGCCCGCTTATGTGATAGCAATTAATTTGAAAAAAGTAAAAAAAATAAAGAAATTAATGAAATAAATGTTAAAATAAAATAAAAAAAGGACGATTGCACTACACATTAGGTATTGTTGCGTATGCCAGAGTAAGAGCAACAATTCTAGGGCAAATATTCATGGATATCTCTAAACTGATGACTTGTATGTTTTTTTTTAGAAGTGTCACCTATGGACAATTTGTGGTACCATATTTTGTCGCCGTTTCACAGATGCACGCAATTTTTAACCTGGGCATTTGGGGTATCTATTTACTTGTCATAACCTCATCTTTTATATATTACAAAATTGGTTAATAAATTGTGTTTTTGTGCACTAAAATTTGCTTAAGTGCATTTTTTAATAACATTTTGTCTTTGATAAAGATTTGCGCTAATATCTTGTAACATAAAAATTTGCAACTGCCATCATTTTTTTTCTACAGGGTCTTTGCTTTTAGAAAAAAAATGGGGGTTTTAAGTCCTTTTCAGGTCTAAAATGTAGATATAAAACATGTGCAAAATGCGAAAATTGCCTTGACCTTGGGTTAAAGGTATACCCCTTTCTGAGACAAATATTGAGCTCTCTTTCAACACCTTACTAAAAACTTACTTGGATCAAATACCTCTAGCACTTTGAAGTTGAAATTTTTTTTGCATACATATAAAAATACATGCTATCAGATTTTTACAACAGAATGTAATTGGTAACAAACTGCCTGATTTAATTATGCTTAGACTTCCTTAATCTGCAAACAATTAAAAAAGTAGATATAGCTGTTTCTGGTAAATCATTATCTGTATTTACTGTAGTTTTAAAAATAAGCTGGTGCTGGATTTCATTTTGAGATGAAATGAGCACTTGTATATATTATTAAAAAAATACTGTAATTCTGTATACAAGTTTAGTCAAACTTACCCATAGACTTCAAAGATCACATAATGTCTGGGAGAAAAAGATCAGATAATTCATATGTTAATGTGTCACTAACTGCCAATACCAACAAAACTTTTTAATTATCTGTTCCTGGGGCCTATTTGTGCTTAAAGTGCACCATGTCCAGTTCGATGGCTAAAACTATTCCCTAAGTTAAATAGAGCAGGATACATTAAAACAATAGGTCTATTTACTAATAACAGTTATTCTGAAATTTGCAGGAGCCTTGTTTCCAGTCACTTTCCAATGCATTTACTGTATAAAGAATCAAACAGATAACTGGTATACTGGTAAAATGAACAGATCTTTGAAAACGTTTAATAACAATGCTGTATTTTCAGGAAGGAACAGACTTGCTGAAGATAGAATAGGGGCGGCTGTAGGGGAGTGCTTACATTTGTTCACACAATTTATGTATATATTTTTTGTAAATGTGGTGTGGTTCAATCTAATAAAAAAGAGAAAATGGTTATCAAATGGCAAACTGCAAAAGAGCAAAACAGACAAATTTCCTTGGTTGACAGGGTTCAGCTTTATATTTATTTTTCACAAACAAAGCAGCTAAAAAAAATCAAAAGATGGCTGTTGTTTTACTAAATCAGATTCTACCTAATCCACATTAAAGATACATGTACTGTAAGTTCCCTTTTATATAGATCTAGACAGGGGGTTAATCTACCCTCAACCCCCCTCTTTGAAAACAATTACAGTACATATATATTTATCATGGGATTGGTATAAAAGGATTTGAAATTTTGAAGAGCTTTATTGATTTATTATCAAATGAAAAGAAAAACAAAATTCATGAATGCCTTCAACAAACAAAAAGGCGATTGACCAGTCTGGTAAATAATGACCCAGGAATAAACTGAGATCAGTATTGAGTTTTGTCTCATCTTCCTATGGCAGTAAAAATAATGTGTATTTTTCTTCTAAATAAAGACAGTCCTTGCTAAAGTGATTTCATAATACCCAGATGAATTACCTATATCAGATCTTATCTTCAGAGACTGTTGGGAGCCTTAATTTTTCACCACACTAGTTCAAGAGACAAATACACATACTCATAATAACATACTATATATTTTACTCCATAATAGTATATTTCATTTTGATTAATGGACTTCATAAACTTTTGTATACGCGTGCATTTTTTATTCTTATATCTAAAGTGATAAGTGTAAACAATGTTAATGAGTATGTCTTGGCAACGTTTCATATTAAATTAAGAAAAAAAAAATAATGAAAAACGATGTAGTATAATTTAACTTTATACACACAACAAGTGTTGTTACTGTAGTGCATGCCTGAATGTAAATTTTAGGGTAACAGTGTTGCTTTGAATACTTTCTGCTCAATATTTTTATGATTGAACTTATTATATATATATATAT
>NW_017307184.1:221816-257036 GCF_000935625.1 Nanorana parkeri
ATATACATAGTAATATATACAGTATATATATTATATTATAATAAATTCAATCCTCTAGTGCACATCTTTACATCAGGAAGAGTAGTCAGATTCAGCGCAGAACAACTACTGAGATATTAAGAAAATCTAAATAATTGCTGTTCTGTTTTTATGCCATCTGAGTAGACCAATTTGTTTGCATTGAGAGAAGGAAGAAGAATACAATCACTAGGGCTGAACAAATGTGTTTACCTTCAACTTGAATTTACAGCAGATAGACAATCCAGTCATTACAGATCACTGATTTACTCATCATAGAAAACTGATCTGATCTGCGGACAGCCCATGAGTGTACTGTTTACAGGACACATGTCAGGCTTCCTGCAAGTCATGGACCTCCTTAAAGTGAAAGCCTAGGATTCAATGAGGATACTAAGTTGCAAAGGGTTCATGGGATTTTAGGACAGATTTTCCCATCCCAAAAGATATTACATACCCAATAAGGAAGCACAATACTATTTTATTTAGAAAACACCTTATAAAGATAAATAGTGCATCTGCCCTGCTCAGTCATCTGCAGTCACAAATCTAAGATATGTAGGTTTGAGGCTGGGATCTGTGCGCCACTATAGTGTGTGCTTCTTAAGTAATAGAAAACACTTGCAAGATAGAGAAGCTAAAATGTGGGACATAAGAGAGGTTTTGGGGGGTAAAGTGAAGGTGGGGTTGGCAATAACAAGAGGTAATTAAAACTGAATGTCATATTATAATACACATTAGGGTTGATTTACTAAAAGCAAATAGGCTGTTTACTTAACAAGAACTTGTAACAGAATTTTCCTTTAGCTTAGTGAATATGGTGAAGCTCTGCTGCCTTCCATGAAATACTGTTTTTGTATTTAATTTGCACATCAATGGGTAAATTTTTAACACATTCACTAACCTAAGGGAAATTCTCTTGCAAAGTGAACAGCAAATTTGCTTTTAGTAAATCAACCCCACTACAGTATATGTTAAAACAAAAAGAATGGACTGAAACAGATACAGATTATCATACCACATGTTAAAGAAACCTGGTTCTATAAAAATCATGGATGATTAATATGTTTTGAAATTACATTAACATGTTAATGTTTGTGAGATTTCAGTGATTAGGTTTAGATCTATTTTAAATCAAATTAATGGTGATGTTAACTCAGGCACACTGCATTGCAGATTTTTTTAGCACCTGTTTTAGGTTTTTATTTTTAACATTTACCTGTAGATAACTTTTTTTTTTTAAAGATACTTTTTATTGAGATTTTTCAAGTGTCAGAGACATAATAATAATAATGACAACCAACCTTCAGACAGGCATCAACCGGGTCAACATAACCCAGGCAGTTATACAACATTTACACACTCTTCGCTGATCATAAGATTACAAGGTTACACAAGCATTTTGTTACAAGATTCAAGATTCAATACATGGTATTTACCTTCCAACACAGGTAGTATACAATGTGGGGAATCGAACACAGCCACATGCAGTCAATATGGCAGGAAATACTTCCAGGGGTTCAGAGGTCTAGAGTTGGTGTCATAAGGCTAAAGGATTTTAGTACTTCAACCCATTTCTACAGTTGTGTTAGAGGAGGACAGCCATGGGTCCCAGATGCGGCCAAGACGTGTCGGGTTGCCCCTCTGCTCATACGTGAGTTTGTAAATGGGCAATGCTTGATCAACCAGTCTTTTCCACTCGCTCAGGGAGGGAGCCGTCTGGCTACCCCAGCCCAGGAGAGTGGTCTTCCTGGCATAAAATAAAAGGAGGCAGAGGAATGTCTGAGTTCTTGGGTCCAATGGCAGCTCCCCAAAGAGACACAGGAGGCAGAACTTATGATGGGGCATGCCCAGAAACAGTGTAGGAAGTCAGCCTCTCGACCGTATCGCTTAAAACAACGCAAGGTCGGGCGGAGGCTGAGTCTATGCAGAAGAGTGGGAGTGTAGTAGACCTGGTAGAAGAATTTCATTTGGATCAATTTGTCCTTAGATGCTATCACAGATGACATGTAGCTGCCTTCAAAGTCTCCCCAATCATCCTCCACTAGATCCGGGAGAATTGATCGCCACCTCTGTTTGCGGCTGTCAAACCTACCGGCTCTGTAGGGCATGAGTTCAGCATAGTGAGTAGAGATCAATTTTGATGAATCATCCCTTCGCAGTAGCCCCTTCAGGGGTGACTGGGCTGGTGTAAAAGCGGTCGACCCGAATTGGGTTCATATCGCATGTAGGAGCTGAAAGTAGGCCAAAAAATCAGACGGGGAGAGTTTCAGCTCCTCCCTAAGCTGTGGAAAATCATGCATCACCCCATTTTGAAACAAGTGAGACAAAGATTTAATGCCTTTTGAGGACCAGAAGGCAGCTGATGGTAGGCGCTGCAGCTCTTGGAGGGTGGGATTGCCCCATAAGGGGGAGTAGGGACAATGGGGCCATTGGGATAGTGATAAGCGATTGATAACATATCTTAGAATACTGACAGTCACAGAAATCATGACTGCCCCTTGTTGCTTTTGGTTACGATTGACCCCCCTATTGACAACATTTTGAAGGGATTCAAAGGAAGTTAGTATGGCTGCTTCAGTTGCATTCCCCCAATCTGGGGGACCAGCCAATCATGAACCACCACTAGTTGGGATGCCAGGTAGGACATGTGAAAGTTAGGAAAGGCCAGGCCCACCATCGAGCGAGGAAGCTGCAGCACTTCCAAGGCCACCCTAGGGGTGCGACCCCCTCCCCCTCCCCCCACAGAAACACAGTGCAAATAGAGTCAATTTTACGGAAATAACTTTTTGGGACATAGCAAGGGGCATTCGCTAGGATATACAGTAACTTGGGGAGGAAGTTCATCTTAATGATATTGACTCTCCCCATAAGGTCCAGTGGTAAGTCCATCCACTGTTTAGTCTTCAAATGAAGAGAGTCAATAGTCGGGGTCAAATTATTAGCAATATAGGAGGAGAGGGGCAACTGAACCCTAACACGCAGATATTTAAATTCATTCACAACCCGTAGCGTGGACATAGGGTGAATATTCGCCACTGTAGCATCAACCCCGAAAAGGTTCCAAATATGTCCAATAACTGAAGGAGATGACATAGGGAGCCATTTGGATCAGACAAATAAATTAGCGTATGATCAGCATATAAAGAGATTCGCTCCTCCAGATCACGTATCCTCAAGCCATGTATAGAGACAGACTCCCATATCCTAATCACCAGATGCTCAATTACCAAGGCAAAGAGGATATGGGAGAGGGGACAACCCTGTCTTGTCCCCCGAAAAACACTGAACGGGTCAGACACTTCTCTGTTGATGCGCAATCTGGCCACTGGGGTGTTATACAGAATCTCTATCCAGCGGATCATTTGGGAGCCAAACCCATATGCTTCCAGTACTCTTAGTAGATATGGCCACTCAACACTGTCGAAGGCTTTTTGGGTATCAAGTGAGATCAATGCTCTACCTTCAGTCGTGGGGTGAGAGTGTTGGAGGTTGGTGAATAGGAGTATACATCTCTATAGAAGGACAGGAATGCATCCATAATGCCCTGGGTATCAGTGACCATGGACCCCGAGGAGGAAACAATGCGTGGAATAGAGGTAGGGTTGAAGTCAGGTTTAGTAAAGTATGCCAATAATCTACCAGCCTTGTTCCCAAACTCAAATATTTTTTGCTGAGTATGTAGCATTTTCTTTTTGGTTTGTTTCAGCAGGAACAACAGCAGTTTCAGCAGGAACAAGTCATATTTACGCTTTTCCCCCATCCAATTGCTGTAAGTTGATGGAGTGGGGTCTAGGACGTAGGTGGTCTCAGCCTCTCCCATATCACACTCCAATGCTAGTGCAACCTCCCCCTTAAGGTTACGAACTGCCCCCATAGCGGCCATGAACGCTCCTCTAAGTGTGGGTTTAAAGGCTTCCCATTTAAGGGAAGAGGAAGTCACAGGGGCATTGTCACTCCAGTAGTAGCCAATAGCCTGGGAACAAGCAGTCTCCACAGAGGGATCGGACAGCCAATGGGAGTTCATTCTCCACACTCTGGAAGAGAACGAATGTCCCCTACTGAGCTCCACTAACAAGGGAGCATGATCCGAGATCCCCCTAGGGAGAAAGCGCACCCCGAAAGCCACGGAAGAATTGTCGGGGTCACAAATGCCAAGTCAATCCTGGAAAGCGTCCTATGTGTAGCAGAATGGCATGAGTAGGCCTTAATGTCCGGCCACTTCCATCGCCACACATCAAGAAGCCCAATTCCCTGGTTCCAGTCGGTGAAATTAGTATTGAGGCGCCCCCCGCCTCCCATGCGGTCCAGTAGGGGGGTTAGGGGCCATTTTAAAGTCACCCATGATCATCAAGTGGGCAGTAGGCATGGTCAAGGCAGCATTAGTGAGAGTATGGAGAATGTCCACCCCTGGGGGGAAGGGAGATAAACAGAGGCCAACGTCAGGGGAGTCCGATCTATAGTCATGTGAATGATAACAAATCTACCAAAAGGGTCAGTTTTAACCTGAAGAACATCAGCATTAAGCGATTTAGCCAGTAGAATAGACACCCCACGCGTCTCTTGTAGACATACCACATGTGGCTTAAGTTTAAAGAGGAAATTGAATACTAGAGAGCGTTTGAGGCTGGAGTTCAAGCCCCGAACGTTCCCCGATTTAAATTTATACTGCATCAGAGGACAGGCAAAGTGTCAGGGTAACTAGAAGGTGAACCTGCAAATTGAAGTAGTGAAACCTTGTGAACCAGTGTAAACTGCAGAGAGGCATAGCATACAAACAGTAAAAAACAACTACAACAACAGTCAACCCAACATGAACTACTATTCCCATCCCATCCCACCCCGCTGGTTAACCCAACTCTAACAAGCCCATATCCCTTAACCAAAACACTAACACACTAGTGCAAGAACAATGCCCAAGAGGCTGGGGGTGCAACCACTTAGATCAGGACCCGACCTGAGCCCATCCGAGTCCCAAGTTGTAATGACAGAACGTGGTGACGGTCCCCTTAATGCGGGGGAGGTGTAGCATCACAGCCAAGGACAATAACATCAGCCCAGGGAGTAGTAGCTGTGCATCCAGAATGTACAGTGTTCGAAAGAATAATAGACTTGTGTGCCGTCAAAAAATTTGTTTCGTTTCGTTCCGTAATATCCATTATTTCGTATTTCGTAATTCGTATCACGAAAATACGTCAACAGAATTTCCTATTTCCTGCCTGTGTATTGTAATGCAACCCTCAGCAGCAGCGGATCCGCATTTCGGATTAAAAAAAATCTTGTCATGTTGTTCAACCTCATTTACAGGGGTATCATTAGTTCCTGTTTCAAAGAAATTCGGATCTAAATTCGTTAACGGAATTTCGTATTTTGGATATAATTCGGAAACTGCCATTCGGATTTTCGGATGCTCCGAAATTCGGAATTTCAGTAAAATTCGTACGAATTTCGATTCGTAACGAAACGAATCGCACATGTCTAAAGAATAATACTGCGTCAGGATCCGGGGTCAACCGAAGTGTCAATGTATCTGTAGAAGTGGTGGTCAGCTTCATGCCTACGGGCAGAGTTCTGACAAAGAGAGGAGTACTCCAAAGGACAGGTTAACGGTCCTCATTGTTTTGGCGTCTCCGCTGAGGAAGACCTTTGCCATCCAGCCACTCCGAGGCCTCGGTGGGTGAAGAAAAGAGTTGTACTTTACCATCCCTCGTCACCTTGAGTTTAGCAGGATAAAGCATGGCATAAGCGACTCCCTCCTGGCGTAGCCGCTTTTTGACCTCCAGAAAGGAGGACCGTTGGTGTTGCAATTCAGCGGAAAAATCAGGAAAGATGAAGACTCAGTTTCCATTATAGGAGAGCTCCCCAGCAAGGCATGAGGCACGCTAATCGCCACTTTATACCTGAAGTTGAGGATCCTGGCAATAATAGGTCTGGGAGCGGAGCCAGGGGGAGGCATGGAGGGTGGTGTGCGGTGCCCCCGCTCAACAAAGGAAGGAGAGGAGGCGGTGAAATCGCCAAACATCTCTCTCAGCCAATCTTGGATAAATTTCTCAGGATGCTGGCCTTCTGACCTCTCAGGAAATCCAACAAAGTGGCGATTATTGCGCCTGGAGCGATTCTCCAAGTCATCCATTTAAGCTCTACAGGCCACAAGAGCTCTCTCTGTAGCCCTGTAGTATCCCTGGACAACGGGGCTACCGCATCCTCCAGGATAGTAATGCGGCCTTCTGTTTCAGTGACCCTGTCACGCAGGCCCTGTACATCATGCTTCAGCAGGGAGAGATCTATATGGACCCCCTCAATCTGTGATGCCAAGGAGGTTTAACAGTCACGAATAGCCTCCATCAGGCTACGAATATTCTCCTATTAGTAGGAGAGTGGGTTCAGCAGGGGCCTGCGTTTCTTCAGGGAAAGTCTCCCCCTCCCCCCTCACCTCAGAGGCCCTGAGTGAGTGCTGTGCAGGGCGGCCGTTTTTACAGTCATCCCGGGGGGATTGTGAGGCCTAACCCCTCATTCCCAGCTGGGTCGGCAGTGCAGACCTCCCCTGTGAAGCCCCCTTACTTGAGGAGTGATCAGGATCCTTCCTCGTCGTGGAGCCTGTGGAGGTGCGGGAGGCCGCATTGCCGCCGCCATCTTGTCTGTGGAAATGGGCCAGCTTTTTGGCTGCGGAGACGTCTTTCTGATCCCCGATTTTGAGCATGGCTGCTGTCAGGAGGATCAGGAGGGAGAACTAAGGGAGTCCGGGTGCCGACCAAGTCGAGGGAACCGTCAGGATGAGGTAAGGATGAGAGTGGGACCGGATCTTCTGCGATCAGCGTCCGTCCATGTACGCCGCTTGTCCACGACCCCACCTGTAGATAATTTTTACCACGGGTTTCACATTTTTACTTGCTTGCTATATCATATTTTGATTACCTTAATCAACAATTTTATAAATTCTCATTTAGTCATCACTTACATCTGAGAGTTAAAGAAGTCCAGACAAATTACAAATTAACCCTTGCAGTGGGGCTACTTTTGCACTGTAAACTCATTTTGGGCTAGTGCCTAAAATAAAAAAAATATATACTCACCTGATCCTTGATCTCCACCTGGCTGTTCCCTGCAACCTCTTCTCCCCTGACCTGGTTCGAGGATTGGGTGAGTGCATCTTTTTTATTTTAGACCCTACACCAAAATGAGCAGTTAACCCTTGCAGCGCATGGGTTAGCCCCACTGCAAGGGTTAATTTGTAGTTTGCCCAGAGTTCTTCTTTAATAGCTCATATTAACTACTAAGAGCTTATATAAGGTCAGTTATCCTTATAAAGAGTTTATTGCACAGTCAGGCCATAGCCAACCTTTGTTTATCATACGCATGCAGCAAATCTTCAACCAGCTTTCAATCCTAATCAGTCACACAATACCAATAGTTTATATGCTTATAATGATATGATCAGAATGGTGGTAGTTTTTTTTTATCTGCTTGATTATTTCAAAAGCTGCTTGAAAGTAGTTAAGATTGGTAGAAAATTCCTGTAACTTAGCCATTGTGTATATTACTAAGTGTAAAGTAGCACCTGAATATTAACAAGCAAGTATGGCAAACTATGAAATTGGATATACTGTATGTGTATTTTCAAAGCTGTTGTTCCTTATTTTATCAAAGAGGACTATGGTATAGAATACCTGTAAATAATGGGGTATGAGGCAGGTAACAAATAGCAGTTGTGAATGGAACATATTTAAAATTAGAGTATTAGTAATTTCTTTTTTTAGCGATCTGGCTATGGTAAAAGAAAAAGGAATGTGACTACTTTTGCTGATGACCTAGAGTTATAGTTAGTACCACTCAGCAGAAAAATAAGCAGAAAAATTAACTTCTAAGTAGCAAAGTAGCAAAATGAACAGTTGAATGTTAGAAGAAAAATGTATAATAATAAATATAAGGTTATGCACCTACGATGTGTTATTAGCATTGGCCCTCTTACATTGAAAGGAATAAAATAGGGAGGACGTGAACCAAGAAAGACATGGTTATACTTGTTAGCAACTGGGAACATTCACTGCCTACCTGCATCTGCAACAAAATATAAAATCTTGCCTTTACAATAAGGTGTAAACCTCATGATGTATTGGACACTTGTAAGACCACATCTTGCATGTAGAGTATGAGTATGCAGATTAGTGTACCTAGCTTACTTGAAAACACAGATGGGGTGCACTGCAGCAAAACTTGGAGATTATTACAACCTACTGAATACAATAGTTACAATAGTGGAGTACGCAACATGCGGATACATATTGTAGGGATAATAGTAGTGTGCTATAAAATGCAATTATATAATGAAAGCAAACTACTGCAAAATATGGCGAAAACAGTGGAGTGCTTTAATAGAGACAGGCCTATAGGGGCCAAAATTTTACAAACATGGTTCTCTAAATTCGGCAATTCTTACAAAACATGGGCCACAAATGGACAATCATATACATTACTAAGTCAAGAAATGGTCAAATGTTGCAACAGGAGAGGAAGAAATTGTCAAATGTCACCATGGGAAAAACAAAAGTGCAATTATCACAATATGCAGACAACAAATGGGCGAATTGTGACATAATGTGGACACATAATACAGTGATATACATCATAGAGGTGTAGGTGACAGGTGTAGTACCCCTTTCATTTCTGCCCAGTGGATACAAAATTAAGAACAATTGTTAGTATCAGTCTGAGGAAATATAAGTCCCATTGTTGATGTCAGTGGGAGTATATTAAGCACAATCGCTAGTATCAGTCATTGGTATGAGTAGGATAAAATTAGCCCAATTGTTGGTGTTTGTGGGAGTATTTTACCTTTTCCAGGACTGCAGCAAGCAAATGCCCTACCTCACTGTAGGTTACATAGTTACATAGTTACATAGTATTTGAGGTTGAATAAAGACATTAGTCCATCAAGTCCACCGATGTTAGGTGAGCCTGAATGTTTCTAAAGATCTCAAATTTGGCCAAAATATGGATAGCATGGAAAGGCAAATACTTTCCAAAGCCTGCCAAGAAGTAGAGACCAATTCCTGGGAAGACTCTGGATTGTTTTTCTTTCTGCCTAACATTGGCAGTATTTAGAAGGTTTTTGCCTTTTGTATTTATATTTATACTAGCCATTGGAAAAGACAGGTTTCTTTTAATTTACTGTATTTTTCTGCAGTAATCTCAACTGCTTGGTCTAAGTTTAGTGAGCTACAATGCACATGTTGTTGTTCACTGCATCAGGCAGCTTGTTCAAAACAAATGGGCTGCAAAGTACCTCAATGCATGAAAAAATGGTGCAGGATGCTTTTTCTCGCATTGCACCACACAAAACATCAGTGCTGCTTACCTCTTCTTCAGTACTATCTACCCATTCATCTTCCTGGTTCAGTAATTCACCTCCTCTGCCACCTATCTGTCCCCATTCATCTTATAGGGCAAAGAATCAGCATCATCATCTTTGGCCAGTAAACAGGAAACTGACCCAGAAACTGTAAAATTATACAGATTTAATCTGTATACACAGCTGTTTGCCTGGAATCCCCCTGTAACATGTATGAATATATCCAAGGGCAGCATAAAGATTAAAGAATTGTACTTTTTTTTCCAAGGGATGAGCAAGGACAAATGGTTATCACTAATACACTAGAAGAAAATATATTTAACCTTCAGTATGGGAAGGAATACCTTATAGAATTTGAAGAGTTAAAGTAAAACACATGGATGTAATATTATTTTTTATTTTTTATATCCTAACTATACTATTTAAAGAAAGCCAAACCACTTTACATTCCTTTAAAGGCTAATAATAGAGGAAGTCCAGTCTTATATATATATCCTACTCTTGTTGCTCAATTGCGGCTTATCTAAGTGCATGCACTTATGCATCACATCCCTAATTTATTTATGAATGAAATGGTCCACTTTGTTTAATTTATAGTGAACACCAATTAATGCTAAACTAGAATTTCTTTTCCATTTTATTTTGGTGACTATCCTATATAATTGATCACAATGTGGAAGAACACATGTGCAAACTAAATGTCGTAGTTATATACCATGCTGAAACTGATAAGAAAAAACATAAAGAAGGACCCTTGTACAGGCTTCTGGTTATGCATGCAAAAATAATTTATATGTACATACATTTAATGGACAATTTGCTGTAGTTAACAGCTCAGAATTAAATAGTCCATGCATGTTCTTTCAATAATGCTTCACTATTGCACATTAAAGTCTACAGGGACAGAAATTTTCTACTAAAAAACTAACCAAAAATGTGACAGTTTTGTCATATTGACATTGTTTGTGGAGTGCAGTGGAATTCCAGAATACAAATGCTAAATATAACTTAAATAATATGTTAATGCAGAATTTATACCATAAAATGTATACTGGAGCATTTATGTAAGAGCATCAGGATTTTTTTAGATTGTTGTGTTTAAAGTGCCATTGTGCTCAGGCTATGGACATTAAAGTATTTACATTTTCAAAACAAGCAGTGAAGAAGCTTTAAAACGAGCCTTCCCTGACCTCTAGTACTATGAAATAATGTGTTCTAGATCACAACACAAATTCTAAAGTCAGGTTTCAGTCTCTTTCTAACAGATTAGAAACACCTGCTGTGTGTTTATATGAGATCACTGACAGGCTGTCAAGATTCTGCTTTCCATAAAAAAATAGCGATAGAATTTTTTTTGCCTCAGTTTTTAACCTAAAGATCATTTCTCTACAATGGCTATAGCTACAGAGGGGGATGAGGACTTATTTTTTAAAGATTTTACAACCCTAATTCCCAAAAAGTTGGAACATTGTGTAAAATCTACATAAAAACAGAATGCAATGATTGGCAAATCTTATAAATCCACATTTTATTCACAATAGAAAATAGAAAACATATCAAATGTTTAAACTGAAAAAAATGACCATTAAAATAAAAAAATAAGGACATTTTGAAATTTATGGCAACAACACATCTCAAAAAAGTTTCTACCACAGTGTAGCATCCCCTCTTCTTTTAACAACACTCTGTAAATATCTGGAACCTGAGGAGACCTGTTGCTAGAGTTTTGGGAGAGGAATGTCCTATTCTTGTCTAATCTAGGATTATAACTGCTCAACAGTCCTGGATCTTCTTTGTCATATTTTTTGTTTCAAGATGTGCCAAATATTTTTAATTGGTGAAAGATCTGGACTGCAGGCAGGCCATTTAAGCACCTGGACTCTTCTACTATGAAGTCATGCTGTTATCAAAGATGCAGTATGCAGTTTAGCATTGTCCTGCTGAAATATGCAAGGCCTTCCCTGAAAAAGACGCCGTCTGGATGGGAGCATATGCTGCTCTAAAACCTGGATATATTTTTCAGCATTGACGGTTCCTTTCCAGATGTGCAAGTTGCTCCGGAGGCCGCAGTGCCCATGGTTGCCAAAAAGAATGTCAAATTTCGATTCATCTGACTACAGAACAGTTTTCCACTTTGCAACATACCATTTTAAATGAGGTTTGGCCCAGTGAAGACAGCAGCATTTCTGGATCATGTTCAGATATGGCTTCTTCTTCGCATGATGGAGCTTTAACTTGCATTTTTGAATGGCATGGCTAGTTGTGTCCACATACAGTGATTTTGGAAGTAGTCCTGAGCCCATGCAGAGATGGGCAACACAGAATCATGACTGTTTTTAATGCAGTGCCATCTCAGGACCCGAAGATCATGGGCATCCAATATTGCGTTTCGGCCTTGTCCCTTGCGCACAGAGATTTCTCCAGATTCTCTGATTCTTTTGATAATATCATGCACTGTGGATAGTGATATATTTAAATTCTTTTCAATTTTACATTGAGGAACATTATTCTGAAATTGTTCAACAATTTTTAAATGCAGCCTTTCACAGATTGGTGAACCTTTAATCTCTTACAGAGTTGCAGCTCTGTAAGATATTAAAGAGAACCTGCAATGGAGGTTCTGATTATATAACTTGTGTGGAACAAGCTCTATTTTTAAGTTTCTTTCTTTAGCAACAGTGTAACTTTAAGGTACATTCAAAATATTTCAATGTCTTTTGCTTTTTTGACTATTGCCTATGTTTACAGTGATTATCAACAGTTCAATCTGGTTAAATCTGATCTTATTTTTTTTTTAGAAAACATTACAAAGATGCATTGCTTAAAAAATGTGTTCAATCTGACTTACTGTAATTAGTTTGTTAAATCTGAATCATTCCCTGCACGAAACGTTGACTATGCAGCTATATCACATATGATAAACTTTATATGTACAATATGAGGAAAACATTCTAAAAAGGGTATGAGCTATGCTTCTTTTAGCATCACCCTCACAGCAGTGTATTTACATTTTTAAACTGATATTTCTGGCTCAAATATTTTGAGTGGTAGCACATGCACACACAACCAAAAAATAAATTCTATATCTGCCCTTTGTAAAACTGGCTTTAGAAATATTCACAAAATGTTGTGAAAATATAAGTCTGTATAACAATGACAAATGGCTTGCAAGAAACCAAATTGCAAATGCTTAATAATAGATGTGAATGAACTTTGACCAAGGCGACACCCTTGTAAAAAATCTTCCCTAATGGTTAAAATTTAAGTGACCAAGTATCACTTAAATTAAGATATGTGGAACCGTAAAACTTGCAAATAACTGTATTTTATCATGGACCATTACATGCTGTAATATAGATTAATACATTATTAAAAATAGCAGATACTGTGTGTGAGAATGCAGCATACTGTAGAATGATTTTTGCCTGGAATCTTTCTCTGTTACTGTTGTTTTAAGTATTGGGAAAAACATGATTATTAGAGTTAGCTGGCTATTAAGGAAATACACAGTACTTTCAGGTATGTCGGGAGTATGTGATTAACTCCATGTGACAGTGTTGGGTCACTCAGCACTGTCTCAAGGGGGGTCCATAGCCATGTGTAAGTTATGACTCCAGAAATTCATAGCTTCAGGATCATATTTAGGCTTAATGTTGCCTTAGGCTTAGCCTTACAGAACAAAATTGCACATACATGTGCATTGCCATTCTTTGGTAAAACTACCTTGCACTGGTGTTCAGTGGTAATAGGAATGCTACATTTTATTGGTGGTCAGTGGCATAATAAATATATAAACATAAAAGCCCAATTGAAACTTCAATTTAAATTAGCTAAATACATTCCAGGTGCATCAAACAAAGGGAGTTTAAGGCTTTACATTAGTTTTCTTTTTAAAGCAGTCACAGCCTGAGGATAAGGGTCCCAAAAATCGGGACAAAAAGACGTGAGGTTCCCCCTAAAGTTCCATACCAGACCCTTGATCCAAGCACAGGCCTGGCAAGGCAGGAAGGGGAGGAGGATGAGCAATCACCCCTCCCCCCCGCCATACCAGGCCACATGCCTTCGACACCGAGAGGGGGATTTTCCAGTGTCGCACCTGGAAAAGCACCTTGTCCCCATGCTGATGGGGACAAGGGCCTCTTCCCCACAAGCCCTGGGGCATTGGTTGTTGGGGTGCGTGCAGGGGGCTTATTCACATCAGGATACCCCTTTAAAAATGGGCACCCAGATGCAGCCCCCTTATAAATGAGTAAGGGGTACTTGTACCTCTACCCATTCACAAAAGGGTTGACATTTTAAAAAAAAGAGGCCAGAAGTGTGTATATGTACACCCCACTACCCACAATATATGTTTGTGATTGACAGATAAAATGCAATGGTTGCTGATCTATCACTTCTTATAGACTATACTTTGGACTTTTTCTATTCTAAACTGAAAGAGCAATTGCTCTACAACAGGGCAGTTTGTGGAGTGACATATTTGATACCTATATGTTTTTAACAGCAAATCAGCATAGGCTCAGTGGAGAGTCAATAAACTGTGAGCTTAATACTACTAGACCTGGACATGGGTTTTTTTGTAAAAAATTAACAAACCATAATACTCTTCCTAAATGGATATTGCCTATTATATATGATAAATAATTAAGAGTCCTCAAAGATAAAGTTCGGTCTGGGACCAACTGATGGACTGTTGTGCTTAGACATAATACCTATTGTGATTAAAATTGTGATTATAATAGGGATACTAGGAATAGTCAGTGTCCCAAGTTTATGTATGAGAGCTTTCAATTGAATATGTTATGTTATCTTAATGTCCATGATACTGGTATGGAAAATAGGGGAGAACTGATATTCCAGTCCACACTTATTGCCACATGTCCCTATGCTACATTGGGGCTTAATGAACCAGCCCCCTGTGTTTGTATACATTAGCTGCTTACATGTCAGGGTGACTTAGGCTCCTTGGACACCAGCGCTAGTACCTTTGCCCCTGAATGAGAGTATATTCAAGTAAAGTATGGCCTCTTGTATCATGGGTCCCAATGATGTGGTGTTTATGGGGTTTTCTTGTACCAGGGTACAAGTTTTTAACAATTTTTGAGATGGTAATGCATGAAATTGTTTATTTCGGGATGGGAGTTGGTATAATTTGATTTTGGTCATTATACTGTATTTGTGAACTAGAATTATACATATAATAAAGTTCTATTGTAGTCTTAAACAGCAAATGGCAGCAAGTCCCTTTTATTATTACTGTATGCTTTGGACTCTAGCACTTTGAGGGTTGTGAGGACCGTTGGCCTTTTGTGAAATTCAATAGGGAAGTTGTCAGGCCTCAGCAGAGTGATTACTCTACAGAAAGCAAGAGTCCCACTCTGCAGCTGCTGGCAGTGGGCAAGCTTTTCTACCCAGGCTGTGGCTGCTTTAGAAAGATAGCAAACTATAAGACATTGAACAGTCTTTGTTTTCATGCAAATGGAATGTATTAAGCTTATTTAACCTGGAGGTTTAATTGGGACTTAATGTATGAAAGATCTGCCTTGTGCTGCTGTCTGTGATGTTCTGTTTATTCATACTAGCCATCAGGCATCTATGTAATTTGTAGGAAAAGCAAGTTTACAGGGTATAAAAAAACATACCAGGAAGGATTGGGTCAATTTAAGTAGGCAAATAAGCCCAGAAAAGACTGCAAGAAATTTCCACTGCAACAAAACACTGCAAATAATTATTTTTACGTTTACTGACAGACCAACAAAAGTGCTGTATACAGACATGCATCTCCTCTTTTCTCTGCTGTACTGCCTCTCTGCCTGAAGCTAAGTAAGTCTGTACAACTTGCATCTCTGCACATCACAGTGACAGGGATGGCATCATCAACAGGCATCTCACTCATACTTTGCTCACATGTGTTTGGAAGCAACAGAAGGAGGCTTGATTTGAAAAAAATATATATATAAAGAGTATATATACATATTTTTAAAAGGTTGCCCATGCAATGCCAGTTATTGTGCCAGTCCACAGGTGCCATAATAGTATTATAGACATGCATAGCTTAAAGGAGAACTATGGGGTTAAGGCGTTTCCCCATAGTTCTCCTTAGGGTTACGGGAGGACACAAACTAGCGTCCTCCCGTCACCCTAGGCTCAGTATACCGCGAGCTACGGCTCGTGATATACTGAGACGCTGAAGCGGATCCTGACAATTGTGCCGGGATCCGCCCAGCTGCGTGACTGACAGCTGGCTCTGCCTATTTAGAGGCAGAGCCAGCTGTACCCGCCCCCTCCCCCGTCCGATCCGCCAGTCAGCGATGGCGGATCGGAGCCGGGAGGGGGGAATCTAGCCCCTCCCCTGTCACGGCAGAGAGCCGTGACAGGATCAAGAGGTGAGCGAACGCGGGTATGTGTTCGCTCATCTCCCGATCTACTGAGCCGACCTGTGACAGTCTTATTGTCACAGGTCGGCTAGAACTATGAGGTGAGTGAAAAGCACCCACCTCATAGTTCTCCTTTAAATATGATGTTCTCTATCTCCAGGCAGCTGACGGGATAAGGCAAGCAAAATAAAGGTACGTATAATCTGCTGCGGATCTCTCAATTAAAATAAACGAATTGCTTTGTTCTACATAGTAAGATACAAGTAAAAGAACATGGTAAAGGATTTGCGGGTTTTTGATTAGTGAATTAGGCTTGAAGATGAGTGAATAACACCATAAAGAGTGGAGTTCTTATTTAATATCTAATATTAACACACATTTAGAGCATTTCAGAAAGATAAATTAAGGTAAGAAATGTCCATGTGAAAATGTAATTCTTTATCATACTATACAGTACACATTGAACTAGCCCTCAGTATGTATATCCTTGCTAAAAAATAGCTAGGTGAGAAATATCTTGCTCGACGAAAAAAGACAAGATGCTAAAATGCTTTCTGTAAATTTCAGCCCTAACTAGAAATTGTGTTCATCTCAGCTGTGATAATAAATAACTGGTCTGATAATAAGTTCTGCGAGCTCTGGACCAGCAAAGGTCAACCTGCCACAACAATGAACTAGACAATAAGAGGTTAGTTATAGTGCCAGGGTTTCACTGCCACAACAATAAATTCTTTTTAGCAGTTAATTATCATAAGTCTGTCTGTGAACCTGGAATACAAACTTTAATTTAATACCTCAAGAAATATGGAAAAACCACTTAACTTTATTATTGAAGAGTTCTCCGTTTCTGTGTCTGTATTAGCAAATTGTTGATGCGAACTGCAGTGTGCCTCAGTGAATCCTACAAAGGTTGTCATAAATTATTGGCTAATGCATTTTGATCTGAATTTTTCAGTTCTGATAGTTAGCTGCCAAAGAATATTTGAGCGGCTGATAAAATGTCTTTTGGTATAATAAACTTTTCACCTTTGATTTTTGAAAGCCGCAAGATCTTCTAAAGAGTAATGTTTTAGGTACACTTGAAATTAATTTTTTAATTGAATATGCAATAATCTTTAAAGGAAGCTCAGTGTATCCTTGTTATGCTGGAGTGAAACAGTATTACTTCCCTGTTAGACCTCTGCAGTGAGATGAACTTCCTGGTTCCTCTCTTAAGTTTATAATCTTTACATATATTTATGGATATATACAGTAGAGGTGGGGAGTGGTGGGGTTAGCCACGACTATATTATGGTGACAGGAGTCACCAAGTGGTACAAGAGTAAGGGGTCTGGGTAATCTTGCCCCGCCATCTAAGTGAGCCAACATTTCTGGAGCCCAGGACTCTATGAATTTGCAGTGAATAATTCTGTTCTTCCCCCTCCCTTGGATATTGATTCATCAGCTACTAGGAGTGTGGGCTAATTTCTGCACCACAGATAATTTTAATTCACACAGAAACAAGGCAGGGAAATACATCTATTATATATTTTTACATCAAAAGGTACAATTTAGGTGTAATAATTACTTTGGTATCTTGGATGTCTGTATTATTGGATAATGAAGCTGCAATATACAAGAGACTGAGCTAATAAAAGTGACCATATTTAGGACACTTTGGTGTCCTAGGTCTCATTTCATTTGGTGCTCTTGGACTACGAATATCATTATATAAATCTCATTACTCCTGAGGTCTTCCTGATGAAGTAGGCTAGGTGATCTGTTAAATGTGTAGAATCACCCTTGTTCCACTGATCAATTTGTATTGACAATGTCTTTTTTATGTATTAATCTTTTGTATGGGAGCATACACAAACAAGATATGGATGTTTGTATATATAATTAGTTAGTCGTATTTAGGGGTAACAAATTTGCAGAGGTTCTTTTTAATGATATACAATGTAAAATAAGAGAGGAATTGTCAAAAATGTTTCTTGTTTTTATCCTCCCTGTCCGTATGGTTTTTAATTTTTTTCATGTAATTTTTCGGTCTATTTCTTTTTCGAATGTTTTTCGTCTTTGTCATTTTTTTCTTTTTTTCTAAATTAATTTTTTTAAATATCCCGCCGGTTCCACCCCCTGCGACGCGTACGCTTGCAAGCGACGGAACCCGAAAGACGGAAGCCGGCATCGGCCGCAGAACCCAGCGCGGTTCGAGGGACAAGGTGAGTAAATGCTATGTAGTGTATGAGTGTAGCTCGGGGTTACCGCTTATGGTATGGAAAAGTAACCCCGAGCTACACTCGGGAATACCGCCAGGGAGGTTAATGGTATTTCATAAATATCATATTTTAAACAAACGTGTATTGTGGTTCTGTAAGAGTCTAACATTTTCTTTTTTTGGTTCAAATTTGGATCTTTCCTTTACTAAATCATAAAGTGGCTATGGTAAGTCAAAAATAAAGGAAATATATAACATACCAAAGAGGAGAAATTGTTGTCTTAATGTCCTATACACAAAATATTTTTTTTTTTAAATTATGTGATTTTTTTTTTCTGCCCGTCATTATCCAGTACCATAAATGTTTCCATTCCAGAGCCAGTGTCATTCAGCACATCACAACTCCTTTTACTCACAGTACAATATGCATAGAATGCTGCTCATGTAATGTCAGAAATGTTCTCTGCATCATTGAGAACCATCTATTAAAGTCAAGGAGGGCCAGGATTGTGTGTGTCACGTGACCAGTCTGAGATCTTAGGAAGAAAATAAGTAGTTCATGTAATGGGGGAGCGTGTGGGCTTGTTCTGATACACATTTATTAATGTTTGGGAAAGAAGCTGTTTCTATTTTCTATGGACTATGGCATAATCCTTAATTAAAGTATATTAAAGAAGTTATTTATGATACTTGACAGTTACCTGCATAGCATTGCTTTTCATATTCTCATTCATGGCCAACCTTTGAAAACTCATTTGATTCTTCTCTCAATGTCAAGGATTTGTTGGCAGCCCAACTATACATATAGTATGGTACCCCTTTCTTTTAGCAGATGTTGGCAGTGGAATTAAATTAATGCTTGAGAATAACTGAATTCTATTCCATCTGGGTAAAATTATATATATTTTATTCTGTTCTTTCTATGCAATTAAAAGCTAGAATTCAAATGTTATTGACTAACACAGCAAGTTTTACTTAAGCTTTGTGCTAAAATGGCACCTGTACATTACACAGATATAGCAACATAACAAGGCACACATGAAACATTTGGTACAGTTTGTTCTACATTTACCTTTCTAAATACCTACAGTTTCAATGCTATGTTTATGCTCTGTTGGAAGTTCTTTTATACCAGCATAGCGTTCTGGTACTGACCATATCATAACCTAGACCTACATACAATGTGTGTCATGATAGTTAATTGAACCCCAATGCACATCCAAGGTACAGAGCAATGCACTTACTGTATGTCAGCACATGTATGTGCAAAACCATTTTTTTGTGTGTATTTAAGTGAGTTGACAGCCAATTCAAAATGGAATGGCTGACTAATGCATTGCAACTCAACACACAGGGCAGCACAGTTGTGTGGTGGTTAGCACTTCTGCCTTGCAACACTGGTGTCCTTGGTTGGTATCCTGTCCAGGACACTCTGCATGGAGTTTACATGTTCTCCCTGTGCTTCTAGGGTTTACCCCACACTTAAAAGACATACCAGTAGGTTAATTGGCTTCTCTCTCTAAAAAAAAAAAGTTTCCCCAGTATGATATTCTACTGAACACACCCAAGATGGCTCCTATCTGCCTCAACACCAAGAGGATAAATAAATTGAGTCCCCAGGAAGAAAGGTGCTATTTAAAATGATCAATTTTAAATGAAAATGTGTATGTTGCAGTCATGGGGCTTTTTTTCCATACAAATGTTTCGGAAACCAAAATACAAATAAAAGTATGTATACATGCATTTCTAATATAAGGATATGAGGCATCATTATAGTGATTATGACTCACTAAAAGTGACATCTATGAAATTATCTTGGACTACAAAGCTGTTTATTGGAAATGTTTTTATCTTTTGTAGCTTTTCTCATTATATATTTTTTATTTTCCATGAGTGTTACTATCTATATCTCATCATCTTTCCTAAAGGCACTTGTTTCCTTTTCTGAAATAAAGTGTCTAATGTAGAGAAAAAAAACGTCCTCTTTCAAAAGAACAAAATAATTCAACTTGTTATTTAAAGCCTGCTATTACAATGATTTCTGAGATATACATTAGATATTTGTATGCAAATTGTTATAATTGTTTAGAACTACATTACATGTTATCGTCATGACAATCATTGTATAGATTTTTACATAATGAGCCTATGAGAAAGATGCCAAAGGCATTCTGTGCTTTCTGCAATAACAGAATGGTTGCAAAAAGACCTTTAAGGCAATTCAGTTGCTAAAAGAAAACTAATAAGATTTAATGGCGTGTGATAAATGCTCTATTGTACAATAATAGTTTGTGTTACCTGCAAGGAATTAATTTTTATAATTCCAAGAAGCTTATTCAGTCTATACAAAAATGACCAAGTGATTATACAATACAAAGCTTATGCATACCTATATCTCTTGTGGTATGGTTGTGTTTATACATAATGCATGTAAGTTAGTATAATTCACCATTTATTTTTTCCAAGTATATTTATGTCCTTTTCTTCTTTTCTAAGAAAAACGCCCCCTTACCCTAAGTGGTTCAGCAATACCTAAAGAGTATATAAAGTCAAAACCTTTGTTTAGATTTTGATGGAGTGAGGGGTTAGAACCCCTGTCAGGTTTTTATTACTGGCTTTGTCTCTGTTAGGGAGATCCACTCTCTCTGTTTGTCCCGATGACCACTAGGATTGAAAGTAAGGGGAAATCCAACATTTGTTTTGCCACCTGAACAGCTACGGACAGGAAATCTTTCAATCGATGGGGACACTTGCTTTGGTGACAGCTTTCTAAGAAAAGATTTCCCTCATTTTGGTGAGATTTCCACCCACTTTCTGTTGTTTTTACAAGGCAGAAAGTGAAAGGAAATCATCCCTAATAGGACACAGATGCCATAAAAATCAGAACTCTTCCCTACTGTATCAAAAATAGAAAAATATTTTGGCTTTAGACATACTTTAACCTATGTCCTTTAATGTACCCTTAATGCCCACTCAACCTAACCGTGAAATGAAACCCTAACATATAAAGTAAACCTGGTGTGGCCTGAAACATTTTCAGGTAACAAAAGTGTTGAAGTGCAGGCAATTTATAATGCTTGCAAGTATTCCTATTCAATTTGAATTGATCACTGTGCCCCTCTGGATCCTAAAAAATCAATTCCAGCCACTCTAATCTGTTTGAAACTAGTAATGAAAACTATGAATCCTAAGCTCAGACTGTATGTGGGACCTTGATTTCTGCCCAGGTTAACAGTAAACCTCTCCCAACACTAAGCCCAAGCAATAATTTTCTAATGATTTCTTAATCCCTTTATACACCCCCTAATATAAAATGAATGGCCCTCCTTGCCATCTTCTCTTGAATTGTATTGTGATTGTAATGTCTTCCTTATATTGTAAAGCGTTGCGCAAACTTTTGGCACTATATAAATCCTGTATAATAATAATAATGTCCTCCTGGCAAGTTCCTTAAGTCAGGCGGGTGTTAGAAGTTGCAACACACTCTGAAGATTACTTGACAACTAGTGGAGGAGATCAGTTCAGGGGTATAATACTATAAACTGATATCCTCATAAAGATGATCTGTCACTACTATCCCATAGGGAGCTTATCATCCCCCTTGTGATAGTAGTAAATAGTTAATATGTTGTTTTTTAAATGGTAATATATAATACAAACATAAAAAATAAATAAATAAAAGAACCCCCTTCTCCCCACAGATCCACACACATGCACATACATACATACTCATTAGCTGTCAGGACACATGTACGTACATTAACAACTATTACAGATTAGACATCGATGTGCTTGTCAAACATAGTGTAATAATTTTATGGCCATCTTGTTGGCAAAATTCTTAATTGATGAGCTGTAATGGATTGGGCATAAAAATATTTAAGTCAACACAGGCTCTCATGTTTTATTGAGCCAGTTAGCATTGGCCCTGCTGTACAATAATATCATACAAACATGTTGGTGAATTACTAAAATATGTGCTAAAAAGGGTGTGAAATGCATTTTGGTATGCAAATATGTTACAAAGTTAGTAATGAGTAATTAGTAATCAGTAAACCACTTTGTAACAAAACTTTAAAATTTGGTCTGGTCAAGAAGATTTTGATTACTCTAGAACCTGAAAGGTTTAAAGCAGATGTAAGAACTAATTGGGTTACATTTGGCTTGGTAAAACACTGTCAGGGTTATTCACAAAAGGGTGAAGAGTTTGGAGAAGGCAGGAGAAGTGAACAATCTAGGACAACATAGCTGAATTGAAAAGTGAGCTGAATTGGAGAATTTTTCTAAAATCAGCTATTTTGGCCTAGATTGTTCCCTTCTCCTGCCTTCTCCAAACTCTTCACCCTTTTGTGAATAACCCTGTGTGTTTCATTTTTCTTTAGCAAATACTGTTTTCATCTTTATTTCATCCTTTTTACAGTGCTGCTGATCTCCTTCAGCCTTTCTCTGTCTCCATGCCTGTATTTCAGCACCATCTGCATATCATTGCCTAGCTCAGATTTCCTAATGGTGACAATGGCAGAACAAGCCTGCACAATAAGTGTTGGCATGGCTACTTATAGTCTTTACCATTGGCATATATGAAATTACATTTGAAATGACAATCAAATGTTAAAACCTGTATGAGATTTTAGTGATTGGGTTTACATCTATTTTAACAGTTCTGACCCATCTAGTATTATTCAACCTCTGAACGTATTTCCTCTTCATTTGTCCCTCATCACAAATCCTTTTTTTTATTATTAGGGTGGTGAAATGTTAAAACCCCTTTCTGGGTTTATGGATGTGTGTTCCATAGACATATTTTTTACCACTTGTCCCAGTGTCCTGTGCTACCTGAAGAAAATGTGATCAAAGTGATGAAAATAATGGCGTTTTACCCAGAAGAGGTGGAAACCTTGGGAGACACATACAGAAATGAAAGAGGTTCAGTGCCTCCCCTCCTCATTGTCATCGCGATTTGAGCAACAAACCACTTTTTTGTCGCGCCATCGCAGTGCCTTCATTTTGCCTTTCTGCCAGGCAACCATTTCTCCAGCCTTCAGCTTCTTATTGCCAAGCATGTCACGTCAGTTAGGTCTAACGGTTCCATAGGCATCCGTTTTGTTGCAGAAGAAAGTCATAAAGTTCTGGACATGTGTAAAAGTTGTCCGTTGTTACACAATAGCCCTGATTCAGCAATGGTTTAATGAGAGAAAGAACGGAATATGTTGCCATTCCATAGCTGCTGTATTTTGGATCGAATTTGGTTCCTTTTCCAGTGTATATCATGGAGTTCCAAATTTAGCCAGCTGATGATTCACATAGTATATACTGTAGGTTTTGACGCCAAATCGTGCTCTCTTTGATGCTATATATTGAACCCAGCTGAGCCTTCCCTTGTAGGCCATTAGACTTTCATCTACGGTGATGTCTCTTTCTGGCACAAGCTTTATTGGAAATTCCTCACAATCATTTGGGATACCTTCCAAATTTTTTTCAGTTTTGGTGCAGGATGAGTGGTTTCATCAAATTCTTCATTGTTTGTGAAGTGTAAAAACTTCATGATAAGGGTAAACCTATACTCCGACATGACCGTGCCAAAGAATGGAGTGGCAAGTATTTTATTGGTTGTCCAATACCACTCCCTGAAGAATTATTAGGCCCAGAAACTTCCAGATATCATCTCTGGTCACTGGTTCCCACTTTCTGCTTCTGGAAAACTTCCCATGCAGAGTAGCTGAATGTTGTTCATTGTACCGGTTTGTCTCGGTAACAATTTCATTAATAACCTCATCGGCCAGAAATATTTTTAGGTATGCCAAGGGGTTGTCATGTTCAACCTCTACCTTCATACCAGATGCTCCAGTAAATGGGAATCTTGGGGGCGCTGCGTGATCCGTACCACAGTCAATAGAACACCAAGTTCGCACATCACTTAGCTCGGTCGCAGAATCGTCGCTTTCATCACTTTCACTGTCTGACGACTAACTTCCCCACGAATCGCTGTCGCTCAATTCTATAAGTGATTCCACATCACTATCGCTATTTCCAAGCTGCTCAAAAACCGCTTTTGACCTCAGCGGATACTTTTTGGATGCCATGGACGCTCTCAAGTTTTCCAGGCAAATAGAATGGTAAAAGTGCAGGCAGGGCACTGGAAAAAGCTATAGGGACAAAGCTGAGGTGAAATAATACTAATCAGCAATGTAATAGCAGTGTATACAATGTAATACAATGTATTATGTGTGTTTTATGTGTTTTTATGGTTGAATTTCCCGCCGCATCCGCCCCCCTGCGACGCTGACGCTAGCGTATGCTGGAGACAGATGCCGACATCGGGCGAAGAAGAAGAGCGGACACCGTGGGGATCGAGGGATGAGGTGAGTGTGAATTCAGGGTATTCCCGAGTGTGACTCAGGGTTACTGCTCCTGGCCAGGAAATTTAACCCTGAGTCACAGGTGTTGTTTGACATAAGCAGTAAGAAACATTTTTGAAACTCACAAGCACAGCAAGGGTTTATTGCAATCCACGGAAACATGAAGATACCAGGGGCTCAAAAATGGGAAATTAGCATTAAAATAATATCTTTTCACTACATCTGTGTCGCTGAGACAACATACCACTGGGTGGACCTCATGCAGTATATGCTATGGTTAAAATAACAATATATGAAAAAAATGTAATAGTAGTAATAATAATAAAAATAATAATAACAATAATAAGATAATTCCTTTACTCTGGCTAGCATCTGAATTCTTTTGTTCTTGTCTCTGATCAGTCTTTTTAGAGTTTTTAATTTAGAGGAAGCCATTGAAATGTAAATAGCAAAAATCAGGGCTGCAATATTAGGGCTGCTCAAAACTTACACTGTATTTCTACCACATTCAAGTAATGTAAATGTCTAGTTTATAATTAATTGTTCCATATAGTTTTAATATCTATTTTGTATTCCGTGCACAAAGCAATTGCTGTAGGATGTCTCTCTCTCTCCCTCTCTTTTTGTTTTGCTATCTGTAAGCAGACATTTCTTTCCTTCTGAACTTCATGTCTATTTTTCAAAAATGTATTTGTCAGAACAAAGTCTTTATGCTTTCAAAAAGTGTCCCCCAAAGCTGGCTGTGATCAGAGGCAATGGATAATGGATTGCTGCACTTTAAAAGCCAGTTTGTGAATGTGTCTAGAACTTGTCTGCTTCAGAGAGGGACCTCACTGTAGTTTGGCAGACACCATCATACTGATTATTTGTAGAGACTAAAGTTTTTCTGTGTTGAACATTTATATCTTGATATTTGAAATAATCTCTTATTTGGTGCTTTTTATATAGAATAGAAAAGGTTTTTTTTTCATTTGATCTTTACCTTTGCTGCTCTACATAACTAGTATTGTAAGTAAGAATAATAAAAACTATATACAGTATATGTGTGAAAAAGTGCACCCTATGGAAATTGTTGATATTTTGAACATATTTGAACAGGCAAATGTTAGATCTTCATTTAAACAGTGCCTACAGAAAAAGGAGATATACATAAACAAATGACACATAAAATTAATCTTAATTAATACAAATGCAAATGTGTCACATCAAAAATGTAAGATCACCCCTATGTTTGCCACCACTGCAAATAATTAAAAGCTCCTTCATAAGTATACAGGTGCAACCTGTCTTATTTAAATTTCAGATAACTAGGGTCTAGTCATGGCGTGTGTGGTGTCACTATGCCAAGATTAAAACCTAAGACCCTCAGAAAGAAGGCTTTGAATTGCTTGCAAGGGATTTGTGATGCTGGGCTTTTTTTGCATTAGATGGGTTTTGCGTTCCTGTAAAAATTCATGGGAATGCAAAACCTCATTGAAGCAGGTCAAATGCAGATCACAAGAGGTCAGCTGCAGCTGAAATGTACCTGAAAATTATATCTGAATGATCTCAGAAGTGTCTCACACTGATATTAGAGTGATACCATTGACACAGATCCAAAGCAGGTCAACAGAGGCCCCTAAAAAGATCACCATATTTTTTGTAATCAATTATTTTACTGAAAGAAAAAATAATGTACAAGTGGTGTAAGTTTAAAATTACTACGTATTAGTCCAAGACTAGTCAACCAGTAAATTCAACCCAGTAGCCAACCATCTAATGCTTAATAAAGTTTTAAATAACCCTAAAACTTAATTTCAGTATCTGCAGGTAACTCTGGCAACAGTTGGTGTCAACGTTTTATCATTTAGAGAAGATATGCCAGGAGAAGAACCTTACACCAACTGTGAAACACGTTGGTGGACATATTATAGTTTAAGTTTGCTTTGCTTTCAGGGCCTGAGCAGCTTGCAGTCATCAGTTCGATTATACCTTCTGCAGTGGAATTTAGCTTGATGAGAATGTGAGACCATCTGTCCGCAAGTTGAAGTTGAACTGAAAGTTGATTTTGCAGCATTATAAAGATCCAAAGCACACTAGCAAATCCAACAAGGAATAGCTAAAAAAACAAGAAGCAAAGGGTTATGGACTGGCATGGTCTAAGTCCTAATTTGAATCCCATTCAAATATTGTTGGGGGCTTGAAATGGTCAGTTCCTGCAAGGAAACAGTCCAACATCTTGCACATGAGAAAACTGTGCTTGAAGTCTGTGTAGGAGACTGGTGGGCAGTTATGCAAAATGCCTTTGCCTAAAAGAAATAATGCAATTTCTGGTAAAGCAAGTAATATAAGCTTCTGAGTTGCAGGGTGCATTCACTTTTTCCACAGTACACCATTAGATCTATAGATATTTTGTTGAATTAATGATTACAAATATGTATTGTCCTATTCAAATGGCTGTACTTAGCAGTGCTTTTTATAGCATTAGTAGTGGATATGAGAATGCCATGTAATAGTTGTAAATAAGAAGGAAAAATGAACAGGTAGGCACAAATACCATTTACTAGAATAAAAACAGAAAAATTGCTGCAGGTGTAAATTGTCAAGCTGTACTGACAAAGCTTTGACACTAGGTCACAGCTAGATTGTCTCGGTTTAGCCTAGTACCACTTTCCTATGGTGGCCTACAAGTTTTAGTACTGTCACCACAACTTTTTTGAGTTTGATATGTTACTTCTTGAAATGAGTGAAGTGAATTTCTGCAGTGAATTTATACAGCAAAGTGGCCTATGGCTATCCTTGATGTGGTGGTCCTTAAGTAGTTGATGATCAGGTGGCAACTGCTGTCATTCCAGCAGTCACCATCAGTGTTGCTGACCCTGACTGTTTGACCATGCTTGCATTCTTCCTGCTGTGCCCTTTCTGTGATCTTTGACTCTGTTGTCTTACTGACCGTGGCAAGACCCCTGACAACAATGTTGTTTCAGACTATGCTACCCTTTAAGCTCAGCTTGTTCATTCCTCACTA
Source organism: Nanorana parkeri (assembly GCF_000935625.1). Taxonomy (NCBI): domain Eukaryota; kingdom Metazoa; phylum Chordata; class Amphibia; order Anura; family Dicroglossidae; genus Nanorana; species Nanorana parkeri. The sequence continues at coordinate 249,127 of NW_017307184.1, forward strand.
GTATTATATCTATGTTGTATTGACTTTTAGTCAATACAAAAGTAACAGCCCTTCACTAGCATTACCTCTATATAGAGCATGTTCTTGTTTTACTGGTCTAAACCTGGTTTAGTATATTATGATAATAAGTTAAAAACATTACATCTAAAATGTTAGGGCAAAAACTATACTAAGCAAATCCCTTTATCTCTGCCACCTATGCTTGCCTACTTGGTCTAATGGTAACATTTTCTTTATAGCAAGTAAACATGTAGAAGTTTTACCACTGAAAAAAATATTTGATTGACATAGCACCACATGTATCAAAAGCTGGCCTTAGAAGGAAGCCATTGATTGTTTCAAATGATCATGTCACCATTTGATCCATTCTTCATCCTTCTTCATTATAAACTCTCCATCTCAGCTGATAGGAACAGATTTGGTCATGCTGGGTTTTTATGCCTGCTTACAGTAAAGACCTATAGGGAAAGTGTTGAAAACATTTTCATAAAACCTTTCCTACATTTTAAACTCACTATTAAATCACAGTGCAGAAGAAAGAAAAAGGAAAATAATGGCAGGTGTTGCAAATGTACAAGGTTTTGTAAATTGATTTTTCAGCCATGTAATGATGGATATAGGCCCAAATTGTGTATTATCCATTAAGGGTGCTTTCCGCACAACATTTGTCTAAATAAAAGCTATATTTTACTAGAGCATAAATGAAATGTAGTTTAATTATCCTGCAAACATACCATTTATTAGGCGACCAGGCTTTCCACCAAACAGTCTAAACCTATTATTTCAATTTCATAAAGAACTAACTTTGTAGCCCAGAACAAGTCATTTGTTTTCTTCTCTAGCATGTGCTTGGAATGCTGCTAGTATGAACAAGAAAGGTGACTTTGCTATTAAATTAGAGTTTTTTTATATACAAATATAAACCAAATTTAATGTTGCTTTTTTATATATATTAAATTGCAGGATTATTAATATATATATATACAGTATATACACACAGATTGTTAATACGAGCTAGCTGAAACAGTACTGCTCTTACATATGTGTTGATATTTCAGTTTTTGGTGAATACGAGTTAGATATACCACCTTTCTCATGTTTATCAGGGACTGTTATTGGTGCAATATCTGCACTGAGTTCATGTCTGCATACCTTCCCACATAAATAAGTTGAAACTATGTTCAGTTCAGTCATCCAACCAAATGCATGAACAGTGAAAAGTCTCTACTCCAAATCATCATCATTGACTTGCATAGTGAGAAGAAATAGCAAAGCACAATCATTGTGTAAACTTCAAAGCAGGAAGGAAGCAGAGCCTGTGTATATGATAAGCAAATATTTATGCACCCATATACATATTTAATTAAAATATAAACATTGAAAAATAAATTTAAACCGTTACCATACCTTGATAAAATTATATACATGAAAATTATATCTTTTAATTATACATATAAAAATAAAAAAGCAACACATTTTCCCTTTAAAGTCCAGTTGTAGTTTAATTGAAATGTTAGCAAATACTTTGATGGTTATGAAAAAAATATATGTTTAAAAGTCTTGTGGTGTGATTTGCTGTATGTGACAGCAGCAGCCCCTCTGCAGTAATCTGATACACCACGTTTTGAGTTCAGCCAATCAGCAAAGTTCATGCTTCTTGTTTATTGGAGAGCTCTTGCTCTGGCCCAACAGGAGAAGGGCTTATTAGACCTCTAGAGCGAGACCATTGCTAGTAGTATACAGATATCAGTGATACATCTTTGAATCCTGCTGCCTGGGCTGGCACTGTGTTGTACAGCAGATTGCACAATAAGACATGTACACATATGCTTGTTTCATCACCCTCAATGTATATAATAACATTTCAATTCAACTATAATTGGGCTTTTATAATTAATTACTTGGAGTGTAACAAAAATTCTGCTGTAGAAAATTTGCAATTACGTGGAATTGGTACCCATGAATTGACAGACAATGGCACCAGTGTGTGCCATGTGTGCACAGTAATATGAATGGTGCTGCCTCCATTTATATTTTTCTCTCTACCCTCACATAAATCTGTGGGTAAAGGATAAGTTAAAAAATCAAACATTTTACTATGCTCAAGAGGGCTGTCAAAAAAAGCATTGGATAGAACAGAAGTGTTTTCTTTCTCATAAAGCGTGCTGTAAATTGACTGATTTGCTGTATTCCATTTATTGCATATCTTCTGGAAGATTCACTTTCTCCTTACACAGCCAGCATACTTTGTTGATATTGCGAGCCATTGTTCAGCAAAAATCATGCTTTACATTAGTCATTTTCTGATGTACGCGGCTATTTCAACATTTTAGCCAAGGCGTTTGAACCATTTCTAAAATGTAGTTCCATCAACCCACTGCATACATAAATGCATATATACAGCAAAGAGTAGGTTTCTTTACACAATTGATGTTTGCACCACATTATATGTTAAATGTTCTTTTTAAAGCACAAAAAATTACAATATATAATGCGTTTAAATGATAGACATGAATAGAAGTTTGCTGAACTTAAACTTTTTAAATTTCATTTACAGGTTTATATCCTCACCAGTTAAGTTTAATATAGTCTGTTCCAAATTATGTTCAGCCAGTTCGGCGATCCTGGCAATCCTTCTGGAGAGCATAGTCAGGTTAAATACCTACGGGTCTATTCACTAAGCTGCCGTAGGCAGCCGAGTAAATAACCGACCCGAAGTGGCTTCGGGTCGCCTGAACATGCTCAATAATAGCAAAACGATTGGGCGGAGCTAGCAGTGACAGCTATCTCTCGCCCAACTGTTTTCTATTGGCAGGGCGGTTCTGCTGCCATCAGAATTATAAAAATAAAACACCATAGGAATGCATAGCTAGATTCCTTGGCTATTTCACTTTGCAATAGCCAATAGCAAACTAGCTTTTGCACCCGCCCTCTGCTGCTGTCAATCACTAGGGGGGACCTAATGGAGAACTTCAGGTCCCCTCTGCTGATTGACAGCAGCAGTGGGTGGGTGCAATAGCTAGTTTGCTATTGCAAATTGAAATAGCCAATAGGAATATAGCTATGCATTCCTATGTTTTTTTTAATTATTCTGATGGCAGCCAACGGCTCCAATGTCAGAAGAAAAAAAAAAGGGCAGAGAAAGGTTTACTCTGCTCGATCGAGCAGAGTAAAACTTTCGGGGAGAAAGTGTTTCTCTCCCGGGCAGCCGGGAGCCGCTATCTAATAGTGGGAGACTCTCGAAGCGTCTGGAAGAGTTGGGCTATCTGGACTGCTACCACCCAGCAGTTAGTAGCAGGCTGTCAGCTTCGGCTTCGGCTAGCTTCGGCTTTCACCTCGGCTCAGTCAAGCTGAAGCATATGCCTTTGACTTGACTGAGCCGCTCGGCCAACTTCGGGAGCTGTACGGGCTATAGTGAACAGACCGTACAGCAGCCCTTCAGTTCTACTGAACCGAAGGGGTCCTGGGGCCGAAGCTAGCTGAAGGATCAGCTGAAGCTACGGCTAGATCCTTCGACAGCTTAGTGAATAGACCCCCCTAATTTTTCTCCACTGCAAATATTCAGTATAACTTGGCCACCCACCCCTGCCTGCTCATCAAGCAATAAAGAAGCAGCAGAACACTTAGAAGATGATCAATCAGCTGCAATATTGACAGTGGTGTTCGATATACTAGAAGATAACTTGCAAAGTTGCCCCTCCCTTTGCCATCCTGCTTTGCAGGGTATTACAGTACACTAATATAAAGACAGATTGCTTTCTTATACGAGCTATATTTGAAATGCATGTAATTTTTGTTCTAATAAATACACAGCTGGAATGAATGGAGTTTTTAATATCTTCCTGTAGTTTAGATTTCATTTTTTTGCTTGTGGCTTTCTAAGATAGCTGATCAGATTATTCAAAAACATACTGATTTGCAACAAAGGATAATCAGGCATTGATTAGAATCTCACCCCCTCCTCATTTTCTCTCATGGGAGATGATGTAGCAGTATTCTGTAACTAAACCATATGAGATAAAACCTCAGTTCGTTGTTGCTAGCACAGAGCTAGTCTGTGAGGCAGTCCATGATAATCTGCAGAAAGGAGGACACACAGACCATAATATATCTAAGTTATTAAATAAAATATATATTCACAGGATAAAACCAAAGGTAGTCACTCAGCAGTTGCATTCCTTATTTGCTTGTTCCAAATTATTAGCTAAGGGATAAATGTCAGTCTTGTGATGCAATTTCCAGATTTAGAAGCTTATTTTTTACACTGGCTTGTATTCAGATTAAATAAGTGATACTGGGTGGAGGAATACAACATTTTCTTTTCTGAATTTGATTTGAAGTGAATACAGGCCAGAGTAAACATGACAATTAAAAACAATAGCTCAAGCTTTAATTTTAATAAATAACATCACACTTGAGAGCTTGATTTTAACGAGAACTAGTCACAATTGAGTTAATGCAAAAAAAGCTAAATACTCTAGCTTAGAGCGCAATTCCAGACACGAGTTTTGATAACAACGTGTAATGTACTCTTTGATCTACCTTGACAGATTAACTCCATTTGATTCATGTCTCTCATGCCTTCATTCTCTATACTACTATATTCACCAATATTAGAGAGGATATATATGTATATACTCTACAACTCTCTCTATCCCTGTCTCTCTATAGCCCAATGCTGGTGTATACTAATATCTTTGGCACCTATGGTGTACAGGAGGGGGTGTTGGCAAGGGGGGGCTTATGTCCCGCCCACTTAACCTCCTACGTGGGACAAGAAAAGGGTTGCTCTCTTCCCAGTGAACTGTTTTTAGAGATTCCTCAGACACCAAACCAGGTTACTAGTGCTTGTGGGTAAGTGAAATCAATGATACATATACACTGACACACATAGAAATAAACTGTATAATGTTCTATATTTTATATGATATATTTACACTCCAAGGGTCCAGCAATGTCCGTGGGCGTCACATGACATCCCTCTCGTGTCAGGTGAGATGAAATAGTGCCAGCATGGTTTTATCTTACCAGAAAATTCTGGGGAAGGTGTCCTCCATTACATCAGTGTCCATATTTGGTATAATTCCACTCCACCAGTCTCCAGAGGAGATTAACCCCTTCGTGACTGACGACGTACAGTGTACGTCGCCAGCATCGGGGCTGTTGCCGCCGGGACTGTAAATAATGCTGAATACTTGTCTTTATTAGAAAAACTACACCCCTACATTTTTTGGGGAGTAATATGCTCCCTTCATTAGAGCTACCATAAACCGGAGATGAACAAAGGCAGATATGTACCCAGCCTGTATGACAACCATGGCTGGCCCCACTCATACAATGGACACAAGAGTGTAGACATGAAGGGGCAGGAAGCATGTTATATAAAAACTGTGGTCGGGGCTGGTTAACACTGGTCCCTTACACACTAGACCACCTATAGGTAAGAATGCCAGTCAGGGCTAAAAAAGACATCATCTTGATACACTGAAGTATATACTTTATGGGCTTAAGAATGTGGTCCATCATTTTTTGGAATGAGGCCAGGGCCTTTTAAAGCCAAAAGGGCATACCATGTACTAATACAGCCTATCTGGTGTCACAAAATAAATCTTTATCTGTCGAAGGGAACCAAACATTCAACATCTTGTCCTGCACTGTTGCCTAAAATCAGTGTAGTAGGGTATGTAGCCAAAGATGGCACCACATAAATCTAAAGCATAAATAGCTAGCACTCCTTAAACACTATGTATACAATACATACTTTGTTACATTAGGACCACACTCTGTAAAGTGTGGTCCCTAATGTAACAAAGCTCCCATCCTGGTGCCTGGAGATAACGAATTCCTCCATAAAGGTTCTACACACGAGAAGCCCAGCCAACCTGCCAATACCCTTTAGTAAGACCGAGGGTAATGTACCTTTGCAGCCAACCTTTCTATCAACTCATCCTCCTGGAGCATTGGATGAGCATTCCAACAGCATGCCCCTAATGGGTTCCTCAAAACAAACAGACAGCCTTTTTTGTGTTATGTCAGTCTCTAGACCCAGCTTTTAGCACACACAACTGTACAAAGCCTCCTGGCTCCAGCATCTAGGACTCACTTATTAAATTTCTGAGAAATCAAAATGTTTGTCAGACCAAACTCTGAAGCCCCTCACCATTTGTAAGTGAGAGACACATATACACTGTCCACAATCTTGCCAGCCAGTGCCTCACAATATATAAAGTTTGAAGGCAGTAAAATAAAATTGAAAAAAAGTATAGTTATCCCTCAAGTACACACTACTAATTTCATGATTTGCAATAAAAAAATCTGTTTGGGTAAACATTACAATTGTTTTTGAAAAGTACCCATTAAAAAAACCCTCAAGATTTCCTTTACATAATGAGATTCAGCATAACTTTACTGCTGAGCATGTGACAACATCCAACAGGCTAGAGATCAAAAAGTAATTGCATCTCTAATGATGATGATTTTCTTATTTAAATGTGCGGTACCCTGATGAGTTTTTGCATTATTCTAATTGTCTATTATCCAGTATATCGTATAATTTAGTTGTAGTTTTGATTACTGACCAGGATAACTTTTACAAACTTAGATTTCATGGATGCTTCAAACAGTCGTTCCTTTTGTTGTCTTGAGAAGCGTACGATGCCTTGTCAGTTTACAAATTCTTTCATTTCCTAAGTGGCGGTATTGAACTCCACACAACAGCGTCGTACAGAAAATATAAAATAGCAACTTATTTCTAGTGTTGGAATGTTGGAATTAATTTACTAAATAACCAAACAGAAATAATGCCTCCTCTGCATTTAAACAGTTGTGAAACCCTTAATTATTCCAGGCCTTTGCTGTAGTAATAAGGCAATAGCTAGAGACAGCAGATTGCAATCAGCATTTTAATATTAGAACATCCAAAATAAAAAGGCAGATCCTGTGCCAGTCTTTCATACATAGTGGACTCTTGACACACTTTCCTGGGGGTTTTTTTGGAAGCTTTCGCTGTTTAGAGGAAGTGTTACTGATTTAATTTCTAGCTTCAAGATGTTAAGTGATGTTTGAAATGCTCGATATTGCTTTTGGCACCAACAAGTTATAATTACGCTTTGTATGTCATCTTCCTAGCCTGATACAAACAAGCCAAGAAAAAACTTGATAAATAATGCCATGGTATGTGATTATAATCAATGTTTTATTAACCTGTGTATTCCCTGATGTTTAGTATGGCTATGAGTCAAAACTCGAGAAATGTAGTTAGTTTCTGCTATATAATGTTTTTGCATCTGGTCATGATAAGCATTTGTTTACTTTACGAAAGTTCAATATTTACATGTTTCCTCCTTTCTGGTGTTGTTCATAATTGTGTTTTTTATTCAACGTGTTGAGTTCAAACTGCAGTCCGCAAATGTTTATGTGTCGCTTTTTATCAACTTTGTATGTGCACTTGTTTGTAAAACCCAGGAGAATCATTATCTCGAAAAGTTAGCTAGCCAGGTCTCAGAAGTTGACAGTGGCAATGTACAGTTCTTCAAATTATGACAGTTGTGGCAGTTGATGCAGAGCTATTTAATTTTAAGAAATAAAAGAGTCAGTCATGGTAGGGGAGTCTGAAATGCCTTTGATAGAGCAAAAAAGCATAATAATAATAACATCATAAATACAATATGTTTCTAGGAACCTAATCACATGGCTGGATAAGCCAGTCATAAGAAGCTCTGCTAATCATAGCAGTCTGATGCATTTTAGTGCATGCAGTATAGCCAACCTAGGGTTACGACCCATTCCATATATTCCATTTCTCGTCTCTGACTAGATGAATCATAGGTCCTTAATCCAGATATCACGGAATCTTCAGATTTCGGTTCCTAGTCTGTTTTATTGTGGATGAGTCTTACTCCCCTGGCTTT
>NW_017307184.1:257089-288949 GCF_000935625.1 Nanorana parkeri
CTATTTATCTCTCCCTGTGCTCTCTGTCTCTCCCCAATTCCCACCATGTAGGATGACCTAAATTAATCTACACAGCTCAACACAGGCTCACAGCTAGGACACACAGAAATATTTTCTATGTGTGCCATTCACATCACAATACTGTCTTAAGATGGGTAGTAATGCTTTGTGTAAAAATGAGGACATGCTGCATTTTTCTGCACCGGACCCATTATTAGTCACCACGCCAGTTATGCTGAGGTGCATAGGAATGTACTGCATAATTTGTGACATTTCAATATATTTAAAAAAAGTAAAAAGTGCCTTGCATTGTAACAATGCAAGACACCACCCCTTACTGAACATACACTTTGGACACCAGCCTGCACAATTAAACAGCTCGATTTAGCACGCAGCTGGTGTAAATGAGCCTCAAATACAGTTGATGTACCAGTATTAGCCATACCCCTACGCCACCACATTCCTAAGACCCATTCTCTACCCTTGTCCCTAATCTTGCCAGAACAATGATGGCAACATGACATTCAACTTTGTGGACAACCAATGGAGACTACTGCCTTGGTGGACAAAAAAAGACACCTCTGTGCAGTTTTACTTAAACATTTATGTAAACCCTAACAATAAACAGTTTATTTTGCTCTCTTAAATATATAATTGAAAGCATTTTGTTATATCAGTTCAATATCCGTTTGATACATGCAAAAAATACATGTTGATCTTGTCTGAAATTCAGTGTGCTGAGTCTTGTGCACACTTCCTGTGTTTTCTCAAGCAAGTAATTATACCCCCAGTTCTTATCTTGTAACTATAGGATGATTAGACTCTTCATCTGGAGATGGATGAATGGGATGGTCTGAGTAGTTTTGCAAAAGTAAATGTGGAAGGGCTGACAAAAATACTGTGGGGGCGAGGATTTATCAAAACTGCAAAACTGGAGCAGACAGAATCTGGAGCATTTGCCCATACTGCAGTAACCAAAAAGCTTCTCTCTTCAGTTTGTTCAGTTAAGATTTGAAAATGAAAGAGAGAAGTTAGAAGATAAGTGATTGGTTGCAATGCACAAGATTGAAGAAAATAGGTCACCAGCACTCCATAAGTTAAAATGAATGAGTCCTTTTAATGGACAATGATGTCACAGAAATCCAACATGAGCCGACGTTTCGGGGCCACACAGGGTCCCTTCTTCAAGGCAAGAGATGTGACACATCTCTTGCCTTCAAGAAGGGACCCTGTGTGGCCCCGAAACGTCGGCTCATGTTGGATTTCATTGTCCATTAAAAGGACTCATTCATTTTAACTTATGGAGTGCTGGTGACCTATTTTCTTCAATCTTGTGTTTTGCACGGTGCCATCCGTGAAGTTACTTCGAGCACCATTTATTTGATTGTTGGCCGGGACTGCTGAAAGGTGTGCGGAGGGCACCTCCATCAATTGCATCTGGTTGCAATGCACAACTGCTCCAGACTTTGTTTGCTCCACTTTTGATAAATTCCCCTCTGTGTGTTGTCAGCCCACAACAGAACTTAGGAGCTGAGTGCATTTCTGGTAGATCAACAGGTATTTTTCTGTACTTACAGAATCGTTAACCCTTTCCCTGCCACAGATGCATGTAATATGTTGGCAGCTGCAGGCCCCTCTAAGCAGTCTTTTTACCTGTTGGCTTTACACTGGAAGTGTTTCAGGTGGCTGTAAAGCCGCCTAATCAATTCCAGGGGCCAGTAAATGTGTGCACCCCCACCTTGCTTCCTGGGCTCAGGTGCCCCTCCTGCAGACCCTGGGTGTCAGCAGGTAGAGGGGAGAGAGACCAGTTGCCACCCATTCATTGACATCCCCCACGTAAAATGATGCTGGAAGCAATTATGATTTAATCACTTTTGGTTTCTGAGTTGTCGTTCCCTAGCTAGAGAGGCCACAGAACAAGCTGATCAAGTACAATCAACTTCAATGAGCTGCAGAGGTGACATTGGGGTCTATTATTTCACTAATGTCTCCTTAAAGAGCACCTGTCATCACTAACAAATAAACAAAATTAAAAAGTTTAATAAATAAGAAAAAGTAAAAAAAAAGTTTTAAAAGTACCTTGCCCATAGATACACACATACTAATTCATACACATGCCGGGTGCACCTTCGTATTAAAATGATGATTGCACCACACAGGTATCACTGTGTACACCAGAGTGAGAGCAATAATTCTAGAGCCATTATTCATGGTTAACTCTAAACGGATGACCTGTGCAGGCTTTTAAAGGGTCACCTATGAACAATTTGAGGTACCATAGCTTTTTGCCGCTTCACAAGTGTACACAATTTTTAAGTTTGGCATATTTGGTATTTTCTTACCGTTATACCGTTGATGTATATTGTGACATTTCTGGAGTTTATTTATACAGGCTTGTAAATTTACTAAAACTATCTATTTTCCAACAGGCATTTCCCGGGAATGGAAACTCAGACACTGTTGTCCGACATGACCTGCAACACCCAGTGGTAGCTCGTTATGTACGCATTGTTCCCCTCGACTGGAATGAAGAGGGACAGATAGGATTAAGAGCTGAACTCTATGGCTGTCCATACTGTAAGTTCATGTGCTTCAAATGCTGACTAATATAATATATACCTAACATTAAACTGATTTAAAATGATTATGATTTGGAAGAACTATTAATATCCACATTCACCTTCACAAATTTACTGTTATAGCAACCATATCATCTTTAATAAGACTGTTGAATTTTGGGATGAGACCTCCATGCCATTTTTAGATGTGAGAGTTTATAAAAATGGCGATCTTTGGGATACAGACCTTTATGTAAAACCCACAGACAGAAATTAATTATTATTACACTCCAGCTTCCATCTGACTATGGTATTTAAATGGGTACCCCAAAGCCAGATGGTGAGAGTAGAATGGATAGTAAGTGACCCTAATGCAAAAGAGGAGGCAATTAATATAATAAATATAGAGACATGGAAATGAAAGACAAGTTAAAAGATAGCTAAGTCAAAGGGATCGATGTAAAAAAAAATAAAAAATAAGGATTGAATATATCTAGAAACACTGCCAGTTTTCATATAAGATATTATTTAAAAAAAGCATTGGGGTATTGTGAGACGAAGTTACGCCACTTTGGATTAGCTATGGTGACCATCCTTTAGGAGAGGTATAACAATCCGAGATAAGGTGGTTTAGGACTTTGTAGGTATTTACCATCGACACTTTTTTTATAGATCCAAAGCAAAGTGGTTTAATTCCATGTTTATCAACACCAGAGGGTATTTTACCTGTCAATGTGAACTTGTATAAATGTAAAGCAAATATGTTGCGCTCGGTCTATGTGAACCAACTGCACACTAAAGTGTTAATAAACAAATCTGTGTAAAAATTGATTCAAGTGGATTATTTACATATGACTAGAAGGTTCAACACACAAACATAATAAGAATAATAAAAATCAACACTGGAACCTTCAGAATTAGTGCCAGTGATCAACCTCATTGGTTCAGCATGTATATTTTAAACACGTGAACCTCTGGCCAGCGGTGTAGTAAAACAACACAGAAAACTAAAATTTAAATCGTGATATTAATTCAAGCTGTGAACAAACTTTGAAAAGGAAGGAGGGGCTCTGTGGTGGCCCTCCAATACTCAAAAAAAACAAAAAAACAAAAAAAAAACGTGCAAATAAATCAAAACTCTAAAATAATAAACCATGAGTGGTGCTATGTGGGTGGAAATACACAAAAAACATCTTATAAGGTATGATTATTGATCAGATTACTTGATTACATAAAGGGGTGACAGGGAATTACAATGGAAATGTAGGGTGGTACAGTGAATCGCAGACCTTGATACGGTTCAGATTTGGTTGACTACAGCGCTTTTTAGAACTGGCACTGCTACTAAGAGCCTCACCTGCCTTCCTAGACTGCATGTCCCTGATATAATAAAACAGACTGCATTCTTAGCAAATACAAATATAGTACCAGATATGTACATTTTTTGTACTTACAGGGGCACTTTAACACACAGTAAATGTTTATAAAATGTGTTTACAGCTGGTTTTATAATGTTCATTTGAATTTTAGGTTTACTGGTACTTGAAGGGACAGACTAGTAAAAGAAAGAGTTTTCCATACTAAAATTACTTTGGTATTCATTTATGTACTTGAATTTCCTAAAACGAGATTAAAATAGGAAAAAACATTAATTTATAGAGAAACCTGAATCTCCTTGGAATTGGAATTGAGGGACTTTGGCAATCGTAATGAAATCCGATCTCTGAAGGCACAGTAGAAATAAAAAATACTGTATTATTGAACAGAGTTTCCTTATTCTTTCATAATGTTCAGAGGATGAGTGATAAGCCAATCTGAATTGTGTCATAATGCTACATGCAGCATTTATTTTTCGACTCCTATATAGCTCAGTGGAAGACAAACTTACACTCTAAATATATTTTTCTTATTTTGCATTACACAATATTTATAAAATCATACAAATATTATCTGTACAACCTTGGTTTATACTGTTATTTATCACATTAATAGTAAGCAAAAATATATAACAATATTTCATTTCCTCTAGTGTAGTTCTAAAATAAGGATGTGCGCTATTTAGTACATTCTTGATTATTTGAATTGTGGAAAAGAGACTGCTATACGTATTATTTGCATTATGATTGTGCTATTACTGCTTCATTAGATAGATAGATAGATAGATAGATAGATAGATAGATAGATAGATAGATAGATAGATAGATAGATAGATAGATAGATAGTTTAGTGGCTTGGAGGTTAGCCATTCTGCTTTGCTACTGGTTTCCTCAGTTCAAATCCCAAACCAGGACAGTATGTGTATTGACTTCTTTCTGTGCTTGTGTGGGTTTCCTCCGGGGTACTCTGGTTTCCTTCCACATTCCAAAGACATGCTTGTAGGGCAATTGGCTCCTGTCTAAATTGGCCCTAGTGTGTGTGCATGTAATATAGGGATCTTAGTTTGAAAGTTCCTTGAGGGCAGGGATTGATGTTAATGAATAGTATGTAAAAGCATTGTGTAAATTGATGGCTCCATATAAATATCTGTAATAGATGAACATAATAGATAGATGTATCGGTGGGCGGAAGGATACACTGAAAACCATTGTCCACTGTTGTCAGATTTACACAAGATCAAATGCAAACACAACAAAAACTCTAATGTTCACGTAAACTTAAGGATCAGATTTATCAATCTTTGTAATAGCTCAGTATAATGATGTAATGTTTTTGGCATTCTGCTGTATGTAGACATACAAAGTATGGCAAAGGCAAGGCAAAGTATCAAAACTGTTACATTTATAAAAATCATTATTGTAGTGAAACGCCAAATCAATCAATGTTGTTGTTCGGTTAGTTTTAGGTTTGAGATAACGGTCAAGAAAAAAAATGTGGCAAATGAACATGAAACAATGCAACCATACCAGTGAGCTTAAACACAGATCAAGGGTACTCACTGACTTTACGAAAACAAATCCTCTTTTCATGCATTCTTGCAAATAATTTTTTTTTTTAAATGCTTGCCTAAATACCCTAAAATGGAAGGGTGATGGCTGTATAAAGAATGTTGAACCTTCCCTATTATTTATCCCAATTTTACTCAGCCCTGATTCCATTGCTAAACAAAATGGTGCCAAGAGTAATTACGATATCCAAAGCACAGTAACACAAATTCACCTTGCATCTTGATGTGGCATACTATACTATTACATGATGGCTCATTGTATCATTGCTCTATGCACTGGCTTATTGAATATCCCTATCATTTTTCAGATAAACCCTGCATAGATTATTCTTTTTTTGTGCTAAGGAACCCTAATTTATTAAGGTTTTCTATATGCAGAAAGAAAAGACAAAACCCTCCTTAAATGTCACCTGCATTAACACATTCACTGCCACCAATAGGGGATTGGGATGGAAAAGTGCTGCTTGCAACAGGCTGGCTCCATAACCCTCATGTGCTCATTTGCTCAGGCTGTGAACTTGTGGTCTCTGAAGTGACCATGAGCCTACAGTCCAATTGCATCTGGAATTATCTTTTTCATAGAAGTATGTGATCAATGGATGATTGGTTGCCAATTACTAACATTACAACATTCTTCCATGGTCCTCCTTGCTGTCTCTCTGTTGCTGCCTGCTCCTCACTTTTTCCAGGTTTGTTAACATTAGCTGCAATAAAACTGGCACCCTTCTTGCTGGTCTCATCACCTGCTGTCTCCATAAAAAGATCCTGTCATCCATGGGGAATGTCATTCCCTGGTAAAATGTAGTAAACAAAAATGTAAAACAAGAAAAAAATATTAAAAAAAGGTCAAGTGACCATGCCCCACAGGGTCATTTGTAAATGCAGGTCATGTATACTTACCTTTAGAGTGGCCCATATCTTTAAATGCTACTGCTTTGCTGCTCCTTGGCTGCTTTAAGTATTCCACACTTCTGGATGAGTTTAACACCTGATTCTCCAACCACATGCCATGGTTCCTTTCATCAGCTTGTATAAGGGTTCAGTGGAAAAAGCAGATATCCAGAAGTGTTGAATGCTTACAGCAATTAAAGGAATGTACAGTGGATTCACAAATATTCTCTAGCTGTGTTTGTTATGGCCATGTCTAAAAAAAATACACTTAACAAAGTATATTTGTTATGTAAATATACTTTATAATATTGCATAAAAATATGTCATATTTTTATTTCAAGGCAGCAGATGCAGTTCTAAGCACCTTTTCACGTGTTTCCAGTCTTTCCTTACCTAATTTGACAAAAAAAGTGCCTGTCGTTTACAGAGCTCAATAGCTCAAGCTCCATATTACACTCTAAATTACACCTACAACTCAAAGAGTCAGATGATTAATTATTCATCCTTCCTTCCCCCTCTGTGCTATGGGAACATACTTTATTAATGTATAAAGCATATATAAGACAAAAAACTAAAATGTAATATAGTGCAGTTTACCAGTCTTTAGATGTGCTGGCTGCATTAGTTCTTTTTCAGGATTTAGTTCCTTTATTTTCATTTGGCAATCCTTCTGTTTAGGGTTTTGCAGTAAACAAATATTGGCCTGATAGGAGAGATCAGAGTTGAACACCCACTATTCATTGCAGGTCAACCGATGTATTCTTTACTACCTAAAAAACAGAAATCATATGTGCCAAGTTGGTTTTTTTCATCCTTGCCTTATCACACCATTTAAACAGAATTACAACTGGCCTGATCACTTGCCTCACTGATATTGCTTTTGCATGGACCACTATTGCAAGCATTTATGTTTTACGTAGAAAGCTTATTACATTATGAGGCTAGAATTTCCATTATTCTGTACTTAACCCTGACCATGTAAGGGAGCTTAAGAGCGATTGTAGATTGTTTTAATTCCTTAAAACTTACATAACAAACTTTTATGTTACATCATACACATCATAGTCGGTTAGCTGTAATCAGTTTTTTTTAGTTTCAAAAGATTTTTATTGTTTTTTTCCACACATGTAAATTAAGTTACAAACTGCATGAACACTCCAACATAGAGTGTCCGCACATAAAAGTTGTACAAACAGTGTTTTTTGCGCTTATAAAATGAAATTAACATAATTCAGTCACAGAGTACAGTAATGTGTGCTCAAGCTGCGTCCAGGGCATGAATGGACTCGGTCTTCCTGGGTCCAAGCAGCAAGGATGAGTACAATTACAAAAAATAATAATAGGAAAACAGAAAAATGAGTTAAGAGGAGGAGGGGAGTTGGGGGGGAGGGGAAGGGGAGTAAATGTAGTCATGGCGAGAATTCCAGCAAGCACCTTGGTTGGTAAGTATAGGGAAGTAGCAATAGTAGTAGTTGGGGGACTGTTATAGGGTCAGCAAACTGGTATCAAAGGAAGGTGGGAGGTAATGTCGTATCCAAGGATCCCAAATTATCTAAAATTTTTGGGTGCAGTCCATTAACCTCCCTGCCGGTAATCCCGAGTCTGGCTCGGGGTGAATTTTCAATGCTAGGAGACATGTTCGGCTGCCTTAAGTGCAGCCGAAGTACAGTTGATTTCAGCATGTGTACAACTAAAACCAGGAGGGAGCCGTTGTTCGGCTCACTTTACTTCAGCTCGCTTATTCACTCGGCTGCCTTCAGCAGCTAGGTGAATAACCCCATTAGTGATGTCAGGCAGAAAAGGATTCGGGTGTGTGTCTAAGCAGTGGCTCAATGTTTGTAGCAGGGAGGAGAGAGAATTTATTGGAAGGATGCTGGTTGTTAGACATATATGAGTAGTTCAGCTGGCCACACACTGCTATATTTTTTTTTGTTCAACCTGAGGTCTGAACAAACAAATACAGTATAACAGATTCCTTCATCCAAGTTAATCAGCATGAATGGACAGATCTCCCACTGGGCTTTTATAATCTGACAGTGGCAGGTGTGCTGCTGTCAGAATATCTGAACAGTAATGGCAGCCAATTGACATCCGTCACTGTTCACTGTTTCCAACTGTCTCTTTCGATTTCTGATAGGGCAAAAAGGATCACTTTGTCTGAAAGTGCACTTAAATATACATATGCATATATAATGATTAGTATGCAATGTTACAGTTATTGTTTCCAGTAGCATAATATTCTAAGAACTTTTGTAATAAGATAAATATTGCTCCCTAGTGGATGATTTGATTTAGTATGTGCTAACTTTTCTGCCAGTTTAAATGCATCTTCTGAATGTATTAGCTCCTTTTTGGTTATTCTGTGCCAAGAATGTCAGTCTGCTGACTTATAAGGAAAAGGGGGAATAAAATGCCTAATAGTTATTGGCTTTAGGGATGGCCGCATGTCAAAGTCACTGCAGGTGGTAACTGCTCTTCGTGTTAATAACAATTATCACTACAAGTGCAGAAGTCCACATAGGAATTAAATTCATCCCAATGTTGTTGATTATTGACAGTATTTTATTAACGCTCAGCTCTGTACATGCTGCCAGAAGTATTTTAGTCAAAATAAGCATTCCTATGTCATTTAGGCCTTTAAAACATTTCCTTTAGCAAAACACACTTTGAGCGGAAATGTTAGCCAGTATATGGAATGGCTTTGGGATTTTGAAAGAAAGTCTATTCCAATTGCAGGTTAAATTGTTAGTAATTATTACATGTCGGTTTAAATTAAACCATCTGTTCATCTATGCAGTTGAGTATCTCAATTCCCCTTTTTAATAAAGAGATAGTATAACCTCTTTAACCTGTGTACTGCCTAAGGGGCTTGTAATATGCAGGAATGTATTGCAGAAAGAATCCCTTGCATAGCTGCAGATTACATTTGTTTCTTCATAAATAGCCTTGTTATTGCATGTTCTTTATTATTTTTAAACTATTTGTACGATAAGGGGAAAAAGCTTAAAGGGTAACTCCACTTTTAAAATAAGAAAAAAAATCATAAAAACATTAGTTTAACATATATAATTGTTGCACAAGCCATTTGCCTTTTCATTTCAAACAGCAGGCCCCTTAAATTGTCTAAAACTATGAAAAAATTAAATGCAATATCGGGACCTGGAGGCATTGTGTACACTGTTGGTGTACAGAACACCCCCAAAAATTTCACTTCCTGTTTCTGTGATATACACACACAATTCTGAAGATGCACATAGAAGCTAATATGCTTATAACCACTAAAAATAAAAAATATACATACACACATGTTGTAAATACAATTGGAAATGACAGTTTTTCAGCATACAGTGCCAGGAAGCAGGACACGGACCCAAAGGCAGTGACATTGTACTTATGTCCCTTTTATGGCACCTACAGGACAAATCATAAAACATATTAAGCTTTATTTATCTAGGGCAAAGAACAAATGTTAAACATATATTACCATATAGTACCATACATAAAAATATGGTGATCCATTTATACTTCCCATCACTATTGCTGTAGAATACAAAACATTTCTAAAATGTTTACATTTTCCATCTGGAAGTTGGCAGGACACACAACATTATATTTACCTATATTCTGTAAATGTCATGATGTTAGTACAGAGTGTGCTTTGTATATGTATTCTCTGCGCACCAAGTAGTTGACTTACTCTGTTATTACACACCTACCAATCTTCCCAATGATTGCTATTTGTGTAGAATTTCTCAGTTGCAGTTGCACAGCCTCTTGTACACTAAATAAATGAATGCCTGTCAGTATGAGTGGCCTCAGCATTTATGGAAATAGACTTATGATCACTGCAAACCAAGCTTTGTACTGTGATGTCTATTATAATACTGAGAGTATTTATTCTGATTATTGTTGATCTTTGTATTTACAGAAGTCAGTTCAAGATTGCATATGGATTGAGACCTGCTTGTTTTCAATGTTTTAATGTTTCTTTTGTTGTAAATATCATTGTCTTATTCTGTTTGCTGACCATAGTTCTAACTGTCCACTTGTCATCTCGTACCAAAAATATTTTACCATTCTTTACCACATGATGCCACTTTTACTGCAATTAAAAGAAATTTAAAAAAGGTCACGAAAAGGTCATACTACCCAAAAGTAATAATTTAGTTAAGGGTTTATCCTGGTAACTTGATTCAGCACTTGCCCCCTGCTATGGTTTCCAGTTATGCTTTTGTCTGCCTAGTTATGGGTCACCCCTACCACCTTTGCATATTTCAGCATTTCCTGTTACATTCTACATAACATCAAATCCATTTTAAAAAGTCCAACAAGAAAAGTGAACGCCTCTTCCTAATGGCCACAGCAGATGTGCAGACCAGAAAATTTAGACATAGACATACCAGCAAAAGAGTTCACGAGAGAGGAATTGGTTGTTTATTTCTCTAGCATCTACCAAAACTGAAATATTGAAGTTGAGCAGATTACCGATTGTAATATTCAGACCAGTTCTGATCAATAGTCAGCCGTGTTAGTAAAATAAAAGTCTTTATTTTCTCTCTAAGACACTCCAACGGAAACAGCTTGTCTTCAGCAAATAAAAAAAATGAACAAAAACTTATCTTCAATATAACAGAAAGTCTGGCTCTAGTAATCAACTTTGAGTATGCCTCGACAGTAGCTACCCAGTTGCACCTCTCCCATTCTGGGTATATATATATGAAGAAAAAGCAAAAAATAGGGGTTTAAGAGAGGCATACAACCAATGCATGTGTATAAAAGATGTCAAAATGTATTGTATACATATTAAATAAAATAAATAAATAAATAACAATTCATGAGCAATGTACAATTCATAAGAATACAGATAAAAAGCCCCCAATTAGGTGTAACATGCAACAAGTGCCCAGGATATGCCTATCATCAACCAGTTATAACTTAATTGATTATCCATTTATTGACATGATTATCATTAATTATTCATTGTTCATTTACTGATTGTAATTAATTTTTCATTCGCTGGAAGACTGACATATCCGTGTCCCGGCGCGTTTTGCACCGAGCTTCTTCAGGGGACCACGGGGGGCTAATCTAACAATAATAATAGCAATAACAATTATACATCAATTGATTTAATTGCATCATTCAATTAATAAAATATAACATAAATTAGAATGTTTAAGCAATCGGCACCACAGGTATGAGGCCCCCCGAAAGGTGGGTACCCCATACTTACCAAACAACTAATGTCTGGAGGAGGACAGATATTTCCGGATTAAGAGAAAGTGATTGCAGGCCTGAATCAAACCAGCCCACTCAACTCCGTCCGAGACGATGCCAGGGACATCGGGGCCACAGGAAGAGGGGGCATCGAAGACGATGAAAAGGACCCCTATCACCTAGTCTAGAACAAATTACAGGGGTAATGAAATCAGTATGGGATTCTTCCCCCCAGTATAAAGATATCCCACCTAAATATACAAGGCATTGCTAAAATCTATATAAATTAAGAGATCAACATACAAAATCCATATCTACAGACTATTCTGACATTGGTATCCCCCTAATCCTCAAAGCTAATAGGTATTCCCTTCAACTAAAATCCCCACTTCATACCAAATTCTCAACCCCTGTTGGCAACATTAACCTTATTGTGAACATACTGTAAACCTCCAAAGAGGTCAATACTGTGATCATAGTTTTAAAATATATGTGATTAGCCGAAAGAGCTTGTCTGGATAGGAACAATGCCCTAGTGACAGACAGACCCATGTACATCTTGGGGTATCCACATTCCACCAGCATTAAGTGAACACACCTGGAGTGTGGAGTAGTCGTTTTAGAAAAAAGATTTCAATATAAGTGAAAAATAATATATTCCTTGTAGGTTACAGATAATTGGCGGCATTTTATCTGTATTCTTATGAATTGTACATTGCTCATGAATTGTTATTTATTTATTTATTTATTTATTTTATTTAATATGAATACAATACATTTTGACATCTTTTATACACATGCATTGGTTGTATACCTCTCTTAAAACCCTATTTTTTGCTTTTTCTTCATAGAAAGTCTGGCTCACCGCCTATATACATACGTCCCTTCTCAGCGGTTAGTATCCCAGCCTGCTCTCAGAGGGTCAAACATAGACACTGGTGCCCAGCAATGTCTCAGTTGCAGTCCACAGCTCCACATGTCCTGTTTCAAAAACACTTCACAGACAGTGCTAGCTGGCTTTCTGTGCTCCTTGTACACTGCCAGCAGCGTTAACCCTTACCAGACCTGTCAGAGTTGGGGGCTCTTTCCCACCCAATATCTCTTCGAGCCTCCGGATTCCGGGTCCCATTTAAAGGCCATTTAAAGGCCTACGAATGCTGGGAAGACTGCAAGCAGAAATCATCCCAGAACCCCTCACCATGCATTAGTGAGAACTTCTGATAAAAGCCGTTTATTATTTTTAAAGTTTTTTTTAACCCCCTTAAAGGGACCATGACCTAAACATTAAGGGAAACAATAAAGGAAATATACCGTCCGTCCAGGATGCATTCCTGGCATCCTGTACACTATTAATAGTTATTATAGAAAGAAGAGATTTCTTATTCTGATTTTTGTGTAAGGCATTTCATTAACTTCTTTTCTTACTGACCTCTGTACTGCCTGCTTAAAGGTTTTTCATAAAAGATGCATTGTACTTTTCCTAAGTATACTGTACTTGTACTAACTTATGTAGCCTATAAACTTAAAAAAGAATAACAGCGTTAAAGACTTACTTGTGCCTTTGCTGTTGCTTTATTCTTTGCCTAGTTTCTGAAACCTGTGATCAGACTTAGTATACTAGTATTAAAAGCATGAAAGAAAGTCACAAGTATAGAACACATTCACCCTAGTACTGAAAGGTCACCACAAGACTTCAAACAGTAAATCCACATGGACTAAAATCCAACTGCTTGTGTAACAAAGGGGACAGACAATCCTTGCAGCACCAAATGATGTCTAGGGATTATATACTACTAATAGATAAAGTATAAACTACTGAATGCACAAGATAATGCCTAAAACTTATTTTATTACACAAAGTAGAACAGTCACTTGAATTCCATTGTAGAACAAAGCTACTATAGATAATGAAGTCTTCCTGGCGATCCACTAAGGTTATATTATGTGCAGATTTTTTTCCCAAAAATGCGAGCCCCATAGAGATATTCACAATGACTAATAGAAATGCTCACAGAGGAGAGGGCATGCCTCAAAAAGTGTTACTGGGAGTATTACAATCAGGCAGAGAAGAGCTTGAAAGTGTGGGTCTCTCTGTTATGAGTGCTGGTTTGGAGACTAAATTCTGCAAACTTTTCCTCATATGGTATGTGCCTGTATGTATGTTTACCAAACCATTGTTGGCTGCATCAGTTTCTAAAAAGTCAGGAGGAGCAAAACAGTTCAGCAGGGATCCCAGGAAATGGTATGATGCAGCCGAAGTTGGTGCAGTCAAAATTAAGGAATGTATGTATGATGGGTGGGTGGGAGGAATCTATAGGTTGTCTGATATCATGTTTACTTTAGTGACTGCTAGTTACTGCTGACTGTTACAGACTACAGAATTTTAGAAAAGCTACTAAATAGTAAAATAATTTCAGTGGGTATGGCTAAAAGGAAGACAAGTGGCTTGAAAATTACATGAAAAGGAGACATTTGTCCTTTGTTTTTTTTGCTGAGACTCACCTCCATTTCTTGCTTGATAGATTGATGTGGTGCACACATGATTAACACTTTTCTGTTTCTCACTGAGAAGGGAAGCCAACTAAGGTGCACAGATTTAAAAACATCTCTGTATTTTTATCTGAAGCTTAAAGTATATTTTCACAGCCATGATCCCTTACATGATCCCTTTTACATAGCATAAGCAAAAAAATCGGTTCTTGCAGTTTGAATTGCTTTTACTTGGGTTAGGGTTTTAAGGGTTAAAATCGCTTCTATTTCTTTGAAATGTTAAGAGGGGCTGTGAGGGGTGAGGGATCTTGTCCATTGAGAGGTGGCGTGTCCATTGTATGTTAATGAAGCTTATCAGATAAACACAATCCACATATTTCAGTCCCAAGTCTTTCCATTGGGACAGGCCACTTTGAAAGGATACTTAACCTCCCTGGCGGTAATCTCGAGTGTGGCTTGGGGTTAATTTTCAGTACCAAAAGCGGTAACCCCGAGCCACACTCGGGATTACACTGTGCATTACTTACCTTGTCTACGAACCCCTCTGTGTCCTCCGGACGATGCCTGCATCCATCTTACGGGTTATGTCACTTGCGAGCACCTGCGTCGCAGTGGGGCGGAACTGGTGGGAAATTTAAAAGTTAAAAAAACGAGAAAAAAAACCCTGAAATAATCAGACCGCCAGGGAGGTTAAGCTACTTAAGGACCCAATGATCACCTTAATGACAAATTGGATCTTTGGCTCCAGGCAAGATTGAGCCATTAACAGCCTGCATAACTTTAGTCCAACTGCTAGAGAAGAAATACTTAAAGGAGAACTATGAGGTAAGTGATTTCCACTCATCCTCACAGTTAGAGCCAACCTGTGACAAAGAAGCTGTCACAGGTCGGCTCTATTGATCGGGAAATGAGCAGAAACATGCAGCCGATCCGCTCACTTTCCGATCGTCTCCCTGCAGTGAGCGGTGACTGTCAGTTGTTCATTTATATACCACTCTTCCATGAAACACAAACTGGAAAAACTAAAAATGTTAAATATTGGTCATAAAGACAGCTCTCTTTACAAAAGTAAACCTCTGAATTGTGTCTTGAGAAGATCCTCGACACCCTGAACAACACCTGGTTTATCTATACAACAAAAATGTCACTTCTGCTCATAACTTCTTTGCTCTTGTCAAGATCAAGCCTTTCCCTTCACACTGTCATGGGGCTTGGTGCAATACGATTGTGAGGCAAATGAAACAGAAGGGATTTAAGTTGGAAAAACAGTGGAGGAAAACACATACCTAACCTGCCAAAAAATCTCTAAACCAACATCTTGTGGATTATCAGACCATTATTTCACAAAACAAAATCACGCTATGTAACACATGAAAATGCAACAGCAACTAACAAACCTGGTAAACTCTTCTGCACTGTGGGGAAATTGCATAATCCAAGGTGTCTGAAACCAAATTGTTTTTTTTAACCATAGTTTTTTTTATTGAAGATTTTACACAATACAGGCAATGGAAACAGCAGTCATAAGACCCATACAAAATAATGTACCAAGAGTTGTTATAGAAAAAACCTGGCCAACGGTATAGGTGCATCACAATAATGACATACATAACTAATGGTCTAATAAGTTCTCAAACATTACAGCATAAAACAATTAAGGCACATAACGTAATATCGGGGTAAAATAGAACAATTTGTGCAATTGGCGTTCAGGACTGCGATGGTACATGTGTCAGTAGATGTCTCATAACCTTGGGGGATAGGGGGAGGGTATAACATTTCAAAGGGGAGGGGAATAATGCGGGGTAAGGTACAGAAGAACAGATCTTGGCATTGCAATATGGAATGATACTTATACTATGTAATTACCATAGTACCATTTGAAACCAAGTTTTTACCTCTAACTGGAAAGATGTGAGCTGTTTTTTTTATGACCTTGCAACAAAGTCTCCTTATTAAGATGTAATTAAGTCTAAAAAAACAGCAGACCAGATCCACTATGGATCACTTTTTAGAGGGGCAGTAAAATCTGCCACTTGTGTGAACAAGCCCTTAGATTGCACCACCACTGAAACCTTCCTTGTGTTTTTTCTGTATAATGTATAGTATTCTGATATTTATAATTACCATTACTTAGCCAACCATTGCCCCTTCTGCATTTTGATATATTTTTTATTTTTTATATTGTTGCTCTTCTCCTTTTCTATTCCCTTTACAGACTATATTCATCTTATTGTATCACTGTTTATATATTAGTGTATTCATCTTTACACATCTGCTTCTGCATACAAGTCTGCTATTCCTTGATTAAAAAAACAAGTTAAAAATAATAAGAAATAATTCAAATAAAAAATTAAAAAGTGATAAAAAGCAAAGAAATAATAAAGCTAACAAATATTTTTAAAAAGCTAAATGTTGAAAAAAACTACCCGCCTGGCGCCCGAAACAGCATATCCTGGGCATCAAGCAATAGGAATTTCACACCCCTGTTTATAAAATGCATTTAGACCAGCATTCTAATATCTTCTCCCCTTTCCCAATTAGGTTTGCATTTTATCTACAAACATTGACATCTGTAATTAAAATCTTTTCTTTATCATGTTATCCTGTTTGAACAGATTTCTTGCTACTTTGTTTCAAACAGGTCTTCTATCCTAAACTTTTCTTCTACTTACAAATGTATTTACCATTCTTTTTTCCTCAGTAAATTCATCTATGCTTTTTCTTGTTCTCTAATGTTTTAGATTTGTCCTTATTCCTTTCTTCTTCTTCGGTTCCACACTCCTCATCAAAGCAGTCTACATTGCTTTGTAAAATTTAATACCCAAGAACATTCCTACTCATTCTATTATTACTTTTATTTTTTGTAGCTTCTTACCCGTCTCGGTTGCTTACTGTCTACATTTTCTGTCTACATATGCGTAATCATTTCTTCTTGATATTTATGCAACATTGTTCAATCTGCATTCAGCATATTAACATTAAAACTCTTTTATTTGAATGCATTAGATTATTTTGCCTGTGTTTCGAAAGGATCTTACAATGGTTTGAAGTTGTTGGCTTGTAGTTATTATCCCAATGGCCAACATCCAACCAGGACAGGTATTTTGGTGCTAGCAGTGCAAAATGTGTAACAAATAAAACAGTCCCATAGTCTCATCAGTCACTTTTCTCTGTTTCATGCTGCAGCTTTTAACTGTAGGAATCACAGCTACTGCTTTCATCTTCTGTCCCACAGGAATGTAGGTATCACCAGTGCTCAGCTCACCAACATGGGTCTGCCACAGCTGTAGCCCACATACAACTACATGTGGCATTGCCATCTCATATAGGTACACTTTCCTCTATCCACCTTTCCATTGCCTGTAAAACACACAGGTACTAGATGTATTTATTTACCACTAGATATATTTGACCTGCCCTACTCTTTGTGATCAATTAAATATAAGAGCTATATGGTACACAGCCTGGCAGGGCTTTGTCTCTACCTATTTCTTGCAGGGAACAGGATACAGTATGTCATAGGAACTATGTGATAGGAACTCCTGTGCAGGAAAGGTTTGTCTATATTTTGCTTATAGGCTTACTGATATCTGGTCAAAATGAACAGACCTATGCAAACTACACAGCTAGAAATAGAAAGTTTGACTGCCAAGACAGGAGTAATAAATCTTCACAGTGTTATCTTTTAACCTCGGTAACAACATAAAGCTTCAATATCAATGCCTACAAGTGTTTAGGAGTACATTTTTAATTAACTTAGGTTTTTGTCTCAGTTGTATAGAGAACATTGCTCCTAAAATAGTGGCATTTATGTTTTATAAGATTTGGCAACCCTAGCCCCTTCAGTGTGTGCCTCACATCCCAGCTACCAGATCTTTGTAGAATTTTTAAAGAGATAAGTGAATAGGAATGTCAATGTTTCTGTTGCAATCACTTTAAAGAATTATTTTAGGTGGCAAATGAAAGTAATTAGTGAGCTATTCATGCTATGCAGCAAACACTGCAGCTGTACTAAAATCAGAGAGTTATTTCAGCCCATCGTGGTTGGAATTCTCTGTAATGTACTGCCGCCAAAATCCAATGCACCGCGTGGTTGTACTTCGTGAAGAATATGCTGTGTAACTTGCTCTCTCTGAAGCACCAATCACTTTCACACTTCCACACTTCCAAGGCAGATTTTAATCTGATTGGTGTCTGTCAGTATTTTTCTGCATGGGAGTGAGTGTAATACAGCAATGACTGGTCAAAAACCGAAGTAGTTAGCTGTAAATGTTACGTTCCAAAAAATGGAACTGGGTGGCATAGTGGGCCCTAGAGTTTTATTTCCGCTCAGGACATTCTCTGCATGGAGTTTCTATGGTTTTCCTGTGTTTTCAAAGATTTCCTCTGGGTGTTTTGGATTCAAGACTAAACAAGTAGGCTCAATACTTTCTCACAATTAGCCCTATTGGGAATTTTCATGTTTGGCCAGAAGTTGATCATTTTTTTATATAATAAGTTGCATGTGTGTCCATCACCATTAACAACTAAGTGGTTGGCCCCAGGCCCACAATAAATAAAAGGGGAAGATTAGGTCTAGCACAGGAAGAATGTAAGACTAAAAAATGCTTTCCCTTGTATTCCATAACAAATTACATATATATTAAAGCAGTCTTAACTGCTTGCTCTTTGAAAGTGTCAGTAACCCAGTGCAAGTCAGGGCTGAAACAATTTGTGCTGTTATGCTTAGCATATCATACTAGCCAGTAGTGATATACAGTTTAGCAGCCATCCACTGGCTGGTTACCAATTCAACTATTGAAGACAAATGCTCATATTTTTCCAGAATTTATAAATATTTTAGTAATCACTAATAATTCCAGTTAAAAATTGGGTTTGATAACTTGAATTTAATCCTACAGGGCTATTCACAAAAGGGTGAAGAGTTTGTAGAAGGCAGAATAAGTGAACGATCTAGGCCAAAATAAATGATTCATTAAAATTCTCCAATTCTGCTCACTTTCCATTTCAGCTATGTGGTTCACATCTCCTGCCTTCTACAAAGTCTTCACCCTTTTGTGAATAGCCCCGCAAGATTTTGATTTGCCGATCCATCTATATTTGAATTCCTCAGCATTTGTCCTTTTGTGGTAGAAAATCTAACTTCCTTGCCATAGTTATACATATATACATGCATTCCATTCTATTCCATACAAAAGAACATTAAAAGACTGCAAATTATTTGTCCCAGGAAAAAAAGTAACCCACACTTCAAGTGCTGCAAAGTGACAACCAATAAGCTAATCTGTGTACTAAATTTCTGCATCTATCAGGGAGTAGTTCACAGGATTAGAAATGGGTTTTGTTCCTGCCTGGAGATCCGATTCATTGTAATCCCCCTCCTTATATTTGCACAACTGCTTGTGTGGTCCGATCCATGACCATATTCGTACAAAGAAAAAAGGAGGTTAACTCGTCACAGAATGGCGGGTTAATAGTGGTCAATTTAAGGATCCGGACAAGTCAGTTGGTTACATGAAAAAATTAATTTTATTGAAAAAAGGACATACAAGATAACACATTTGACTAACAAACCCACCATGAAACCTATTAAAAATTACAGACAATCATGAATTAAATGTGGATCGATCCTTATTCACTTCTATCATTAATTTCACCGTAAGGGGTAAATAGCCGGTGTAGTACCAACGTTGCTACTTATCCCTCCGTGAAATAGCCCATGTATTTGTCGACTAACATAGGCTGTCTAGATGAAGATATGTCCCAGGGTATGGGCAATCAAAAGGAAAGATTTTCTTGTGATTTCATTCTATGAATTAAAGAAGAGGGTCAAAGTGGACTTGAGATGGTGACCTAGGCTTCGTGCACTTGGAATGAAATTATGTAATGTACTCAAATGGTGATACTTGTTGGTGAGGTTGATCCTATGTGGCCATCTACTGATTGGATGGAATATATTCTCAGATGTTTTCAGTTCTTTTCCCTCTATCTTCTTAAAGATTCCTTTGATTAGATGTTTAGCTGTGGGGTTAAGTTTTTCCTTGATTTGGTGTTGGCTGAATTTGGCCGTGTGTGCAATGAACCCCTTCCTCCTTCTTTACCTTGGGATATTGTAGTGGGAACACCGAGATATAATCGAATTATCTGCTCAGACCGGGTGGGAGGGGGGGGGGGGGTTTTCCCATGGACAGACTATTACTGGACTATCTTCAATGTCACGCCTGACTTTAACCTTCTCTCTCTCAATGGTATTGAATTTTGAGTGTAGAGGGTATAAGACTTCACTTCAGAGTGGTATTCAGATACCGTCCTTAAAGGACATAGATAAAGGATTTTTTGTCACTCACGTTTACTGAAGTTTTCTTATAGTCCGGGCGGTTTGAAGACTTTTTCCTTCCTTTGGAGTCCAGTGATCTATTCACATGTATAGATGCCTTGTTATTTCCTCCAGGGGATGGTTGTTAGTGGCTAATCACCGATAGTGGATTTAAGGGATGTTTCCACTTAAGGGATCTTTGAATCATCTCCTGGATATTCTAGGTGTAGTCTGTCTGCTGCTGAGAACCCCGAACCCCGGTTGAAAATATGGCAGAGTTCCCTGGTATCAGGATGGTACGTCCACTTGTGGCATAGTAGTTATGTGTCTGATTGTTGTCTGTCTGTCTGTCGATGCGTTTCGCCCCTCCTACAATATGGGGCTTCGTCAGGACATACTTTGAGGTCGGGGGAACTGCTTTTCAATCAGTTAGGTCACGCCCCTTTTCTTTCTTTTTTGATCATTAATTTAGATTGTGCAGGGTGGTTCCCCTTCCTCCAGGTGAGAAACCACTTCTCACCTGGTGAGAAAGGGGCGTGACCTAACTGATTGAAAAGCAGTTCCCCCGACCTCAAAGTATGTCCTGACGAAGCCCCGTATTGTAGGAGGGGCGAAACGCGTCGACAGACAGACAACAACCAGACACATAACTACTATGCCGCAAGTGGACGTACCATCCTGATACCAGGGAACTCTGCCATATTTTCAACCGGGGTTCGGGGTTCTCAGCAGCGGACAGACTACACCTAGAATATCCAGGAGATGATTCAAAGATCCCTTAAGTGGAAACATCCCTTAAATCCACTATCGGTGATTAGCCACTAACAACCATCCCCTGGAGGAAATAACAAGGCATCTATACATGTGAATAGATCACTGGACTCCAAAGGAAGGAAAAAGTCTTCAAACCGCCCGGACTATAAGAAAACTTCAGTAAACGTGAGTGACAAAAAATCCTTTATCTATGTCCGTTAAGGACGGTGTCTGAATACCACTCTGAAGTGAAGTCTTATACCCTCTACACTCAAAATTCAATACCATTGAGAGAGAGAAGGTTAAAGTCAGGCGTGACATTGAAGATAGTCCAGTAATAGTCTGTCCATGGGAAAACACTCCCCCCCGGTCTGAGCAGATTATTCGATTATATCTCGGTGTTCCCACTACAATATCCCAAGGTGAAGAAGGAGGAAGGGGTTCATTGCACACACGGCCAAATTCAGCCAACACCAAATCAAGGAAAAACTTAACCCCACAGCTAAACATCTAATCAAAGGAATCTTTAAGAAGATAGAGGGAAAAGAACTGAAAACATCTGAGAATATATTCCATCCAATCAGTAGATGGCCACATAGGATCAACCTTACCAACAAGTATCACCGTTTGAGTACATTACATAATTTCATTCCAAGTGCACAAAGCCTAGGTCACAATCTCAAGTCCACTTTGACCCTCTTCTTTAATTCATAGAATGAAATCACAAGAAAATCTTTCCTTTTGATTGCCCATACCCTGGGACATATCTTCATCTAGACAGCCTATGTTAGTCGACAAATACATGGGCTATTTCACGGAGGGATAAGTAGCAACGTTGGTACTACACCGGCTATTTACCCCTTACGGTGAAATTAATGATAGAAGTGAATAAGGATCGATCCACATTTAATTCATTATTGTCTGTAATTTTTAATAGGTTTCATGGTGGGTTTGTTAGTCAAATGTGTTATCTTGTATGTCCTTTTTTCAATAAAATTAATTTTTTCATGTAACCAACTGACTTGCCCGGATCCTTAAATTGACTAGTAGTTCACAGGAGCCCAGATGCAGGGGACTTGCCAACACAAACGGTACCTCCACACGAGTAGACCTGGGTAATGCACGGTCTCTCATGTGGTGGTGACCAGCACAGGAGCAGTCCAGAACTTCGTAGCCAAATCGATATGCAAAGTCATAATCCATGAGAGTAGCAGGGGTCAGGGGTGGGCAGCAAGGTTCGTGGTCAGGAAGTAGCCAGGTTCGGTAAACAAGAAATACACGGTAACTAATACGCTAGGCACTACGAGGGCAACCTCTGCAATAACCAAGCACAGAGTGATGTGTGAGGCTAGCATTTGTACCTGCTGATGTCAGGGTGGTCCTCTCTGGAGGCGGAGTTCTTCCTTAATTGATGTGCAATGCACCTTTAAGAAAATACACAGTGCACGTGTGCGCAATACCCGGCGGCTCCACACGGCGGACATCACAGAGCAGCGGGGAGTGAAGGAGACAGGTGCTGCTGAGCTCGGGGCTGTGGGTGAGAGCACGTCCGACCTTCGTCTGTCTGCGGGGACCCCCTTTCATGGTGCGCAGGTGGGGATTACAGCATCTTACTTTAAGGGGTATTATTCCCACTGGCCTCCAGTGTAAGGAGTCCTCTTTTCTATTTTCACTCACTGATCACAAATATAAGGGGGCTCTTCTCCACTGAACATCAATTTAAGGGGAAACATATTCAGTGACAACCAGTAAAGTGGTGAGCACTACACTGACCACCAGTTTGGGAGGACAATATATTGATCTCCACCTACTACCAATGTAAGGGGAACCTCTTCACTGACCATCAATGGAGGGGGTAAATTCTCTAGCAACCACCAACGTAAGGGGCCCTACACTGCCCACTACAAATTCCACAGTGTGTGTTTCTTATCTGGCTAGTATTTTTTATTATTCTATGCATTTCTTGACTACATTTTAAAAAACTTTTGTGTATACAAAAATGAAGGACTATAGTGTATGACAAAAATAAGAGATAACCACAAAAATGTATACATAAATGCAAAACTGTAGGCAGAGGACAAGTAAGGACATCATTTTGTAACACACGCCACCTACATAGTAGAGTTACTTCTGTATAAAAAGTAATTAGATGTTCATTCATCATCTCCTTAAGAGCTGTCTAAATACTGTAATTATCTGAAGGATGTATCTCTTGAAATATAATGGTATAAGATTTTTCCTGTGCTCTGAGAAGGGGGAAGTAGAATGAGAGGAGTCGACAATCTGGGTGTGTTTGATTTATTTGCATTCATTCTGCGGAACATAAGGATCATTATATCTATGCTCAGTTGGATTTGTGCCAAGCATATAAAATGAACATTGCAAGACTTGTCACAGTTGGTCATTAGTGCACATTAATCTTATTAAACACTACTGTGATCAAAAGAATGACATTGCCCAACAAATATTAGTTTCAATTTACAAGGTAATTTCCTCCACTTGTATAAAGGCTCTCCCTAACCCTAATGGCAAGGCTTAGCAATACATTACTGTCAACCACTGATGGGACGTCACATAGTTGTATTCAAAAGAATAGAACTACCCCAGCTGCAAAGGGATATTGTCAAAATGCCATTTGATAGTGCTTATAGCGCGGTTATTTTGTAACTATTTGTTTTCTTGTGCGAACCAGTGATTCAAGACCTTTGGTTCAAGCTGTTATTAATAAAACTTTTGCCCCTATTTAGGTAATTCTTTGAATATAATACTTTTTTTTTTTAAAGAAAAAGAGCGAGGCTGGTGCATATTAGACATAAGATACGGGATCAGGACTAATGCGGGTTCGAGGCCATTGGACATTTGTGGACTTGGCAAACTAATGCAGTTTTTCCACCATAGCAATCTACTACCAATAATGCACCTCCTGGCCTTTAAACTTTGGTGACATGGCTTTTGAAGGACTAAAAGAGGAGGGTTTGGATAAGCTCCCTCACTTACAACTGTTAGGTTCCCATTGACAGTGTGCTTAGCTATGATAGGGAAAGCATAGGAAGTACTGCGCTAAAGTGCATGGGGGCAGATTAGTGTAGGCATTGTTCTCTTTAAGAAAATGTAAACACATTTACTCAATGTCTTGTAAATAGCAAAGTGTTGTGCATGCTGAGGAATTTGGGTATGAAGGGAGGGAAGAGTTTTTACATTTTAATGCTGCTCATATTCTTCAGCTCTTTTTCAGTTTGTCACTGCCCCTGTGCACTACAGTCATAACAGGCTGCATGCATTTTTTTCTCTTGGAATGTTTCTTAATTGTTGCTGTCTGCAATATTTTTACAACCCGTCCCTATGCACTACACTTATAAAAAAATTACGTGTTTTTTTCACAGAGCATATTTCCTAATTGTTGCTGGCAGCAATTTTTTTTAACAGGCCTTTTTTTAAATGGTGACAGCAGTGGGATATGCTAATGCCATGTGTACAGCACAGAAGCTTATAGTTTCCTATGGGAGAGCATTTGACAGGGTCAATTACAGACAGGAGAATATGGCAGTTAAGGCAGAGCATTATAACTAGTGATGGGCCGAATATCCTGCTGTTTGGTTCTAATTAAAACTTTCGAACATGGAAAAAGTTCTAACTCGAACTTAGAACTCAATATAAATCTATAGGGCCAAATCTCAGATAATCAAATGTCCCCATTTTGAATGCTTATATGCAAGTTATTGGCCATAGAAGGAGTATGGGGATTCGGGACATGTATCAATGAAAAAAACACTTTTAAAAAATACAGTTTTTAAAGGAGCAGTGATATAAACATTACTTAAAGTGAAACAATATAAATGAAAAATTCCTTTAAATATCATGTCTGGGGGTCCCCTTAAACTGCCTCTAAAGTGGCACATCTATACAACATATAGAACTTGCTGCAACAAAAATGACATCTATAAGGAAAAATATGACATTTACATTGCCGGTAATTGGTTTTCCTTTAATCTTGTAAACAACTGCTTGTGGAGGCAGCCGGTATGAAGAGGCCACATTTTAGGACACTCGGAACAAGGTTAGAGATTTTTTTGATAAATTCTAGTGCCTCTTTTGCAGATGCAGGATGAAAGTTACAAGAGGTGCTTTAAAACTAAGCCTTTAGTGTTGGCGGTGCCTCGACACCATAACCCTTCAGTTATTCTTGATGAGTGCAGGATTGCACCCTGCTCTAAAAATTAAAATTATATTGACTTGTAAAACATCTGTCTCCTTTTTGGCCTTTCATACATGATGTAGGGCTTATTAGAAAATGTTATTAGGGAATGTGGGATGGAAAATTGGTGCTTGGGTGCAATACTTTATTAAATGTGGTGCTTGGTGCACTATAAATTGTTGCACAATGGCTTTATTATAAAAAAAACAATTAAAGAAAAAGAAAAAAAACGGGAACACCTGCGACACAGAAGGGGGAACAGCAATGAGGCAGCAAAAGAACTTGCTGCTGAAAAAAAAAGTAAAAATAATAAAAGTTAAAATTAACTGTGTATAGCATTAAATGTTGTATAAAGCACTAACACTTCACTGCACTGACACCAGTGAGCTTTCAGTTCACTGCACTGCACTACACTGCACTACACTGCACTACACTGCACTACACTGCACTACACTGCACTACACTGCACTGCACTACACTACACTATACTATGCTATACTATACTAACAGAAACAGTCTCTAATTAACTTGAGCAACACACTACATACGCCTGCTATGTAAGCAGCCTTATGTAGTGTGGGGCTGAGACTTAGCTGTGAGCACTGATTGGGCAAAGTGGTCAGGTGCATTGCTTTACCCAATCAGGGCTCTCCAATGCACACAGTGCATTGCAGGGAGCTTGGCGGGCGAACAGCCCGCTGAACGCCCTGACAGTTCGTGTGTTTGACAAACGCACGAACTGCCGATGTTCGAGCCTATGCCTAATTCTCACCCCCATAACACAAACTACCCAAACAAGAACCTATATTTCATCATCACTAGCTGTTATTTTCATAAAAATATAAATAGGATGTCATAGTGATAGTATCATGTTAACACTTATGTGAGATTTTAGTTGAGTTTATATCTACTTTAGCAAACTTAAGTTCTTTGAATTCCAGTGATGGGGCACATTTTGTTATGTACAGAGATTTTTACACCCAAATATATTTTTAGGGAGCAATATTTTTCCACAATAAATGTTTCATAGCTATCTCTTCAATTGTCAACACCTTTGCAACTTTTTGTAATTAGGGTATTTTCCCTTTTTTTGCATTGTTTGAAAGAAAGTTTAGTAACATTGTTCACCTAAACAACCTCACATTACAACACTTAAATTTCACAGTTTCTCTTATCTCCATAAATACAATAAAATGTAGGCATACACTGGTTAGGCCTACTATCCACTATTGAAACTGTTCTGCTGCTAGTCACTTTAAAATTGCTGTATCCTCTGCAGTATCATAATTATTGTACTAATGCTCCAATGAGTGCTATCTGTCACTAGTAAATTGGGCCTGACTTTGCTATTTAAAACTGTCCTGCTGCTGGCCAATTAAATTTTTTTTAGATTAGAACTTTCAGCTTGGGGTGATTAGAGAGCATCAGGCATTTGTTGAGTCTGTTTAACTGTAGCTTTTTTTTTCAGCACCTCAATTAATCCTTTGAAAACATTTTTTTGAAAACACTAGGCACTCAAAACACTGCATACCCTCACCCCAGGTTTGTAAGAGTCACAAATCCCCCCTCCTTCCCCTGCACTAAATGCCATCTGAGACATGACTGGTGCAAAAGGGCAGTCTAGTACCTCAAGTGCATATTGGATCACCTCGGCAAATGGTACATCTTTGAGACCTAGTAGTCCATGTATATGATTGACATACCTGGCTCTGGTTGCTTGACCAGGTTATGGACACATTTATGAAGAAAAAAACTAAAAAAAGATAAACAAAATCTATTACCTCCATGTGCAGAACTTCAGCTCTCACTTTTTTTTACTAGGGATTGACTACATTTAGGGTTAGTTCACACCATGAGCAGTGTGTTCTGGTCCGATTCTTGCCAGAAAAAACTGCGTCACATTGCAGCCGGCTCACTTTTTTGCCGGGCTGGAGGGGACATGGTGGGCCATTAAGGTGAATGGCACCGTAGCCACGCCCTCCGGCCGCAATGCGATCGTACACACGAGATCGCAAGGCACATTGTGCCTGCAGTACGGTCTGGTGCGGTGAGATCAAAATGCTGCAAGCCACGCCCCCTCCAGCTTGGCAAAAAAGGGAGTCGGCCGAAATGGGAGGCAGTGCATTCCAGCCAGAATTGGACCTGAACCCACTGCTTATGGTGTGAACTAACCCTTAGTGGAAGCTTTGGCAATAGGGGGTATTAATATGTGGTACTTTTGGCTCACTACTTTACTGCACAAGTATACAATGACATGTTGCAAACAAAGGGCATTCTGTGTTGCGGAATGGCAGCGAATCTATGGCCAATAGTCTCACCCTGGAGCTATGCCTTCATTCCGTGGATCCAGCCATCATCAGGAAATGTGTCAAAGGAGTTGTTTGAGCCACCTCCTCAAAGTGCGGCATTTTCTGGCTGGATGTCTGCCATTCTGGGACAAACTAGGCCAGGGAATTTCCACTAGATTATATGGAAGGGGTTTCAGCTCGAAGAACTTAGACAAAAAATGACTTTTTCAAGTTGTAATAAATCTAATAAATCAAATTGGGGTAATACTGCTGTATTTAAGCCAAGCTAGAAGTAAAAGTTGAGAAAATAAATTGCACATCCAAAATATAGAATGCCTGATGTTTTTCAAGACAATTTCACTGACACCAGATACAGCTTAACAGCATGTCCGAAGCATTTGTAAAAGGATGAACTATACTGTTTTTTCTTAATGACAGTACCCAGACCACCACTCCCCCCCATTTGTTTGCAATACCTTGCCAATTAACCTTAAAATGGCCAGAATGTAGTATTAGGCCTCCATAGGCTTCAGTGGGGTTCAATTTCAACTTTGAACTTCGCACAGGATTCAACAAATTCCCTACGAACCAAACACAGGCAGATTCTCTCTCTAGTGTATCACCTTTGCTTGTTTTGTTCTCAGAGAGAGCATTAGCCATTTTCAAAGCTATTATATCACAGAAATCACTGCGCTGGGAATGCGTGCCTAACTACCTGATTGGACCAGCCGCAACAATGTGTATAGGTGAACAAATGTAAAGCAAATATGTTGCGCTCGGTCTATGTGAACCAGCTGCACACTAAAGTGTTAATAAACGAATCTGTGACAAAGCTAACACTGCACTCCAGATTGACTATTAATATTAATAACTGGTAGAAATCGATGCAAAACACTACTTTCTAGTTAGCCATTGAAGCAGCATACTGTCCAGTGGGCCCACAAACAAGCAGACACTCCTTACTTTCCTAGGTTCATCAAACAAGATTACTACCACTTCCCAAATCAACGTGGTTTGTTGTGAGTTCTGACTTATTAGTAAAAGTTAAGATTTGCCCCACACCTTTTGAAAAATAAGTCTCCCTTTCATTGGCCATTTCTTTTGTCTTTTGACCTCTCTCCATGCAAATGACAGCTGGGCGGATCCAGCCATGATCTCACGGCCGCTCCGCCCCGTTGTAATGACAGACCAGTGTTCCCAAATTACCTGATCTGTCATTAAACAATAACAACTGGGTAAAGCTGGCTGTGATGGCACGGCTGGCTCCGCTCAGTTGTTATTTATTGCCAACCTTTCTCCATGCAAATGACAGCTGGGTGGAGCCAGCCATGATCAGATGGCTTGCTCCGCCCAGTTGTAATGGCAGATCAGCATTCCAAATTACCTGATCTGTCATTAAACAATGACAACCCGGCGGAGTCGGCTGTGATGTCATGGCCGGTTCTGCCCAGTTGTTATTTATTGCCGGGACCTGCTAGAAGACTCTGGCAGGTTCCATCCAATAGGAAACAGTTGGGCAGAGCTGGCGGTGATGTCAGCCCAATTGTTTTTATTTTGCCGGCATCTGTCAGATGCTTCATTATGTGGCGAGTTCATCACGTGCGGTGGGTCGGCCTGCGTGTTTTTTCCCCCTATTTTTTTACATTTTTAAAATTATATTTAAAATTATTTTTTTCATTCATTTGACTTTTTTTCTATTCTGCTCGCTACCTCAGGGGTACTGAGCAGAATAGCTGAGCCGAATTCCACTCGGCGGCATTCAGGTATTCACTCACTGCTCTTCGGCCTCTATGAGAATAGGGGAAAACGGCAGCGAGCGAGCTGCCGGAGCTTCGACTCAGCTGATCCACATGTTGGATCGGCTTAATCGAACTCCTTCTGAACTTCGGCTCAGCCGAACATGCAGAGCATGTTTGGCTGACCAAAGGCAGCCGAAGGCAGTCAATGTACAGCTGATTTTAGCCGATGTATGGCTGAAATCAGCCGTACAAGGCTGAAGTGAATAGCCGAACCACGTTCAGCTAACTTCACTTCGGTTCGGTTATTCACTCGGCTGCCTTTGGCAGTTAAGTGAGTAACCCCTTAATCTTTTATTATAATGGAAATATAATTTTGGCTACTAGCACCACAGGGAATGAAAGTTTGGAAATAAAATCCAAACCAGTTAAACATAATCTCGGTTTCAAAGATACCTCTGCAAGAATCACACCCCTCAAAAGCTACTAGTGGAAAGAAAAATACAAATACATATGATTGTTTTTTTTAAGATGCAGCACAAAATACCTTGTATTTCTAATAATGACTAACTACTGGATGATCTCCTAGCCTGGTAATGAAGAAAGACTGAACAAAAAAAATCCAAAGAAACCAGAGTAAAAGGGTCACAGTTATTATGAATAGAAATGAGAAACATTGTACTTGTGCAGTGCAATAACAAATGTATGCATGACTTTTACAGAGACATTGTATGCAGCAGGCAAATTACTAAATCAAAGTAAAATGTAAACTGAACATGGATTTCCTGTTGGGCTGATAAGGCTGTGATAAAGGAAGATGTAAATCCAATCATCGGAATTTTGCTTGTAGATTTTATAAATGTGATTTTGCTTTAAATTAGCATTTGCTAGTAAAATTCCAGCATGTTAAAATGCCCAGTATTCAAGGGATGAATCATCTTTCCAAATGTCCCTGCACAAAGAGTTAGATTCAGCTTTTATTGATTTTGTGGTTTCTTTGATGTGCTTCCTCTGTTTGAAGAGCAATTTTTGAACATGCAGTATCACAGCACACTGGAGCCAGCTCTACAAAATCCATGTAACAAAAATCAATTGCACTTCAGTCCTGTATTAGGTACATTATTACTAATGTTTGACTGTTGATTCATAGCAAGCATAAAATAACCACAACTTGACCTTTTTTTTAGGTAGATGCATAGTAAGAATACAAACAAAAGCCACATGGGCTTTTTCTTTGAAAAAAAATAAAATACATTAAATGTATTTTTAGCCTTTTTTGATCATGGATAATGAACAGCGAATTTATGGGATTCGTGGGGTTTGTGAATTGCAAAATGTTGCTGAAAAGTTTGTATGTTCAACAACAGAAATAAGGAACAACAAAATATGCAGTGCATAGCCTTTCCTTGGTCAGGAGAGCCAATAATTTGAAGGAAAAATTACCCCAGCCCTTCTATAAATGGGTAGGCTCACAGGAGCCATATCATCAGCATGTGTTGGAGCTATGAGAGAGAGCTAACACTTCTTTATATAGAGAGAGATTTTTTTTAAATGTCTTTTTTAATTGTGGTGTTGGTGTCCCCTGTGCTCGTGTCTGGCTTCCCATATCTTTTGTTTCACAATAGTTTGCTTATTAGGCCTACACATGTTAAGAATTGAATAACAAGATTCACTTCCCAAAGATTTCAAAGATTTGCTGCGAGAAAGATTCACAAAACTGTTCTGGGCAGATTCGCTCATCTGTAACTCTGAATGATCTCCTGCTATTTTGACAACCATACCAAAAATTGTATTCCTCCTACTCTGAAGCATGTTCTTGGGTTTTAAATTGGAACTACTCTCCTTTGGGCATCATGGGGGAAAACTGGGGGATATCTTTGCATGTAGCTAGCTGTGTAGCTAGGTTAAGTTGACCACCACCTCCCTCTTTAAATTTTGAAAAACACAGACAACAATAAAAGACACTGGAATCTCCAGCTGCATTATGGGTTGGCTCATATACAGTACATACATAAATATAAGCATCTTAAGAGTTCTATTGGCCCTGAGTAATGTCACCTATTGAGTTCTCTTGAAAGTAAAAAAATAATTGATTCCTTGGCGATTCACTGAACAAGGAGAACTGTGAGATGCTGGTCAGGAAGAGAGGTCCTCTCCAGTGGCGGAACCAAGGGGGGGTGGGGATTAGTGCCGCTCCTGTCCCGACTCCTGTCCCTGTCCACGGCAAGCCACCCGCAGTGTATAGTGACAGCTCTCCCTCCTCCGTGTCACAGACTTTACTGCAGTTCATTGTAAAAAAACTTTGTACAATGAACTGCAGTAAAGTCTGTGACACGGAGGAGGGACAGCTGTATGTTCTGGCGTGTGTGGGGATCCGAATGAAACAGGCCTGGCTGTGCCTGCAGAGATGGGTATAGGCTTCGCCTCTGCCAGGCTAACAGTAACTTTCACAACAGAGGCGGAGCCTAT
>NW_017307184.1:289800-291435 GCF_000935625.1 Nanorana parkeri
CAGCAGGGGCGGAGCCTATACCCGTCTCTGCAGGCACAGCCAGGCAGCCACATCCTGGGTCATCGTGAGGACCCTCTCCTGTGACCCCTCCCCTCCACTGGCAGCCAAGGACACAGAAGAAGAGGTGCTGCAGCCTGCATGTATGTAGGTGAGGTTGGGGAGACTGTGGGTGATGGCTGGCAAGTTGGGGGGAAAGGGGGGATTGGGGGACTTTAGCTGGGTTGGTGGTATTCAGCAGTGCTGTATAATGATTAAACAGCACTGCTGAATACCACCAGCCAGGGGTGAACCGACCCTTCGGGCAGTCGGGCACTGCCCGCGGGCATCAGGGGACCTGTCACCCCCCCACTAAATTAATCCCCCGGCAGCAGGTGCAGTGGTTCCCTCCCTCCGCCGCCTTTCTGCCACCTGCACCACTACAGATGCGGCTCTGTAATCGTGCGGCAGGGCAGAGAGGCGATGGAGGGAGGGAGCCACTGCACCTACGGCCGGGGGCTTTTATTTAGCGTGGGGGTTAGGTGACAGGCCCTCCGGCATCTGCTGCGGGCAAACTGGCTGGTGCGGCCAAAGGAGAGCCCTCACTACCAACCAGGGCCCCCCTGAGTCCCCATTGACCACCAGGGTAAGGTGACCAGTGATTTTAAATCCAGGGACATTTTTAAGGGCTCATTCACACTATAATTGGCCGGCACATACAGCTCCGTGCTGTGTACACGGCCGTATCGTGCAGCTCCCGGGAAGGACAGGTGCTGCGTGTGATTAGTACACAGCCCCCATTCTTCTCTATGGGACTACGCAGCCGTTCGCCGCCCTGCGCTCACCCGTCCTGCACGTCGGTGCAGGTGAGCGTACCCGTCTGCTGACAGGATGGATCCTGTCTGCGTCCGAGCCAGGAAACATGCACCCGTATGGACGTGCAGGGTGGGTGAGAGTAGGGCAGTGTGCGGCTGCATACTCCCATAGAGAAGGACAGGGGCTGCGTACTAATCACACGCAGCACCTGTCCTTCCCGGGAGCTGCCCGATACGGCTGTGCACGCAGCACGGAGCTGTACATGCCGGCCGATTCCAGTGTGAATGAGCCCTACATGTCCCTGGGTACATAAAATACAAAAAAAATGTTTTTTAATACTCACCTGATCCCTTGATCCAGTGATAAGCCCAGCCTCCCGTTTCCCCCTCTGTCAGAAGCTCCATACAGAAAGTGCTGGTTATTACTTAAACCGGTGGGCGCAGTGTGCAGCTTCTGAG
The DNA here is from genome assembly GCF_000935625.1 of Nanorana parkeri. Taxonomy (NCBI): domain Eukaryota; kingdom Metazoa; phylum Chordata; class Amphibia; order Anura; family Dicroglossidae; genus Nanorana; species Nanorana parkeri. The sequence goes on from NW_017307184.1 coordinate 291,051, forward strand.
AAGATACGCTATTAGCATGGCGGTAGCGATGCAAAATGCGCAGCCGGCTTCCTCGCTATGCTAACAGCGTATCTTCTCAGAAGCTGCACACTATGCGCGCCGGTTTAAGTAGTAACCAGCACACGCTGTATGCAGCTTCTGACAGCGGGGGAGACGGGAGGCTGGGCTTGTCTGGATCCAGGGATCAGGTGAGTATTAAAAACCAAAAACTTTTATTTTATATTTCCGGGGACATCATTTGTCAGGGGATGGTCTCCTCAATCTGCGGACTGTCCCCAGAAATCAGGGATGAATGGTCAGCCTACACTAGGGAGCCCACACTAGCCACCAGGGAGCCTCCACTCGCCACCACAGAGCCCCCACTAATCACCAGGGAGCTCCCACT
>NW_017307184.1:291480-321205 GCF_000935625.1 Nanorana parkeri
ATTTTTTTTTTAAAAACGACTTGTCCAAGGGCTAAAGTGGGGGCCGAATCTACTTGCCCTTCATGACAATCTACTTGTCCCAATACAAAAAATTGTTTTAATCAAAACTAGGGATGCACCAATGACGGTTTTTCGGTATCAAGTACGAGTACCGATATTTTGCTTTTGGTACTCGCCGATACTGAATACCAATACCGGTGCTTCCCTGGCATGGAGCAGGCTTCCCGGGTAATCAGGAAGCCGGCAGCAGGTAATGACATGCCAACCGGCTTCCTGATTGCCAGGGAAGCCGGCTGCATGTTGTTTGGCCGGCTTAATTGTGGTTGGCCGGGAAACCGTCTTAAATAAAATATTAACCGTTCTGTAAGCAAAACTTAATTTTCTGGCAGTGCCCCTCCCGAGAATAGACTCTGGATCCGCCCCTGGTCCTCTCACCCACCAATTCAGGCATTGTGATAGGCTTGCTACTGAAATGAACTTATCTGGTTTCCATACAATAGAATATTAAACTTTTCTGTGATCCTTTCTTATGAGACTACCATCACCTATGTTACTTGTCAGCTTACAACAGTCTGTGGTTTAAGCTAAAGCATATTTAAACTATGCACCTACATCTAATTTAAGTAAATACACTTAAAATCCCCTTTCTCCCTATTGGCATGGAGGCACAGTAGCTTTTGAAGCAATGCATACATTAGGAGTGATGATAGTTATCGTCCTGTGTGATGATCATGACTTTGAATTTTATCTTGCTTTTTTCTTAAAAGCTTTGGGTGAAATGTTGCAGTTTTATGCTTGTGACATGGTCAGTTAATCAAATGTAATGAGAAATAAATGCTTTTGACAAAATCCAAGTGTAGAAAAAAAAAATCCTGTCAGCAAAGCCATTCTATTTGCGAGTTATAAAAACATATAAATACATGCTCGTGTAAAGCTGATTTAAGATACGTTTCAATAGCGTTTATGACTGCAAACCAATGTCAATGCAAACAACAAAAGTATGTAAATTCTAAATCCTGCATGCTGTGTTTGCAGAATAAATTCCAGTGTATAACATATTTAGGCAGTTTTAAAAACGAATAGCAGCAATAAATACCCTGACATAAGCTATGCCATTTTTATTAAACTTTATTGGCTTGTATAACTGCCTATTTGTTTGGTACACAAATAATTTTTAACCTTGGCTCTCATTCATGCAAAATATTTAGGTGATCAACTCTAAAGTATGATGATGGCTGAATGCAGAGTGTGCTTGCTATGATTTACCAATTTGCAGCAATTGCATATTCATGTTTATTCAGGGTTACTAAGCTAACTGTTATGCTTTCCATAGCAAGTGGATTCAGGAAGCAATTCTTTCTCAGGAGAAAGACAAGAGGTATATATTCTGAGGAATATGTTGAAGGGCCAGATGCAAAGTTAACATAGCATACATCCACAGCATTAGGTCTTGTTCACAGCAACTGCGTTGGCCAGTGCAGTCCCAACGCAGAGATGAGGCAATTTGTCTTGTTTACAATTGACTCAGTTGTGCTCACTAAAAATGTTTTTGCATGCATTTTACTGTGAGGCTGATAGAACTTAATGGGAAATTTAAATACAATTCTACCAAAAAAGGCTGCAGTGTAAGGTGCTGTTTTCAGGGCATTGACACCACAGCCTAATGTGAATGGGCCCTTATTACCTTTAACTGGTGCCCCCTTTGCACCTATTACAACAGTGGTCATATAGATGGATCTCACCTACAAAGCTTCAGGCAGTAGGAGTTTGTTAAATACATTATAGATGTACTATAATGTCTTATTTCAGTATCACAGTCCCACTCTACACACTAAACACTAAAGTGAAGATTTAGGAGTTGATTTACTAACCTTATAAACACACCACGAACATGTATACACCTCTGTAGTGTGTTCGCTCCCAGCATGATCTATGGGTGGAATCTAAACACCTTTGTAGTGTGTACACACCCAGCAGGTGTGTTGTGCAAAGCCAAGCATGAATTACAAGGTGATGTTGTGTAAATTAGCTCTATGTTGTGTTGCTTGCGTTGATGAATGCAGGAATGTAAATGCATGAGCTAGCCATTTTTGTCTAAACTGTGAAGCAGCATTATATATGCATCATGTGCATGATTTTTCCATATATGGATTAGTGGAAATATGCTTTTAAAGACTTTTTGGTTGATAAATACGTTTTGCTGTGTGAAAATCACACGCACCTGGTGCGTGCGTGTGTTTAGGTTAGTAAATCACCCCCTTAGAGTCCTACAGACTGCTATATATGGTTATGGGATGAGGTTTAGGTTCACCGATACCATAGGTTTACATGGGATCCAGGAAATTCACAATTCATGGTTCCAGTGCATTAATGTGAAAATTCTCCAGATCAAATTCTTCATAACTATAATACACTGCCTGACCTTTCAACTGAGGTCAGGAGGATTACAATGGCCAATAATGGGGATTATTTTTAATGTGCCAGAACCTTCACTATAAAAGAGTGGGTTACGAGAAGCCATTTGTTGTTTTATTGTTTCTGCAGTGTGGTCCTTTTTAAATGCAACTGCTGTTACAAAAGTACCAGCCATTTGGGTACCACCAGCATAAGGAAGCACATGAGTCTGCACCACAGAGCTTAGTGGGGAAGGCAGCTCAATGAGACAAGTCAGCAGATAAGTTCCACACTCCTCCTCATTCCTCACTTCCAAATGTTAGGTAGGTAAGTCTCACAGGGGATTTCAGAGAATAAAGATATGCTACATTAAACAGGTAATGGGGCTGCGGGGCCACTCTAATGAGGATCAAGTGATGACTTAAAACTTTGCAGAATTCTCCTACATGTTTAGGAGCATCATTCCCATGATGGATGTTTTTTTCTCCAACTGGTGGAGCTGCCCATGCAGTCTAACCAAACAACCCTCTTACTGTCCAGTCACTGAACAATATTTGTGCCTTTTCACTCTCAAATAATACACCCTAATGTTTATTTGAAGATAAAACCTGCCTTGACTCTCCCTCTTATATTACAGCCTAACCAAGATGCTTACATACTGTTAAGTCACTGGAAATATTTGTTTTCCCATGCTGTGCATTGTTTCCTAAATAATACACTGTAATTGTCATTTCAAGATAAAAACAATCACTCCCTCTTATATTGTTTTAGATATATAACTCCCCTTTAAAAAAATAATAATAAAGCATACATAATTGTTGCACAAACCATTTTGTAATTTCATGTTAATAAAATGTACCTTTCCATTTAAAACTATTGCTGCTGTAATGTCCTAAACCTGACAAATATTCAATCCATTATGGTGACCTGGTGCCATTCCATGCACAGTTGGTGTACAGAACTCCCCCAAAAATTTCACTTTCTGCTTCTGTGATTGGTTGACTGATTTTCCCAGAGGTTTGCACAAGGATACAAGTACAATTTTAGTTATCCCTTGCCCAGACAAAACACAAAAAAGGTAAAGAGGGGCGGTAGGTACTGATCGATAGTCCTTAGAGCACCTTTGACCCGTCGCCTCTATGCCTCGTGGCTCGTGGGTGTAGGCACCGAGGAGGAGCATAGTGGGTATCGGCGCCGTCCCCTTGATGGGTGTACCTGTCGTTGGGCATGAGGTGCCATGTCCGCCAGGCCCAAAGGAAAGTCCAGCCAATTCGGTAGATCGATCGGAGCCTCCTCTAGCCATCTGAACAGATCTGGTAGCTGACCCGGCGAGTGAAGAGCAAAAGATTGGTCACGATGTTGAATCATGAGGTGAAAAGGGTGGCCCCAGCGCTATGATGCTCCTGCTGTGCGGAGAACATCCAGTAGTGGTTTCAGCATCCTGCGCATCCTCAACGTGTGGCGTGACAGGTCCGGCATCACTTGTATCTGGGCGCCGTCAAAGTCTAGCGGGCCCTTGGTCCAGGCCCGCCGCATCACCTCTTCTTTAACCGAAAAGAAGTGGACCCTGCACAACACATCCCTAGGCACTGTAGAGTCAGGGGGGCGGAATGATTGCACTCGATGGACACGGTCCAGTTCCATCGGGTCCCCTGGTGGTTTGTCGAGGTACATGTTTAATATGGCAGTGACCGTGGAGCGCAGTTCAGGGCCCGAGGTGGCTTCGGGGACCCCCTTTAATCTGATATTGTTACTGCGGCTGCGGTTTTCGGTGTCGTCTTGATTCAGGTACAGGGAAATCAGCCTTTGCTGAGTGGCTGCATGGGCAGATTCTATAGCTGACATCCGAGACAGGAGATCGTCTGTGATGGTTTCTACCGCAGTAACCTTGCCATCCAGTGCCACTACCTGCTGCTTTATCTCATGTACTTCTGTCCACAGGGCCTGCACTATTTTGGCTGCCATCTCATCTAGGTCAGCCTTAGTGGATAACTGGGGGAGGAGGGAGCGCCATGATTGCTCAGAGCCTGCCTCCTGATCTTGGTCTGCGGACGATCGGGCTGGACTCAGTGGGGCATCCCCCTGGGACATGCTGGGGGTCCGGATCGGGGAGCTGTCGCGGTCCGATCGTGACGTGGCTGGGTCAGGGGCCCCGGGCGCTTGCTTAGGCTGCCGTTTATTGGGAGTCTGACTCACCATAGTGTAACGGCCGGGCGCCATCTTGGATTCTGGCGCGGCCTGCTCTCTACCAATTTTCTCTCGGCATATAACTCTATACTACAAGACTTTCCCCTGCCCAGAGACATGCTTCGTGCATGGATCACACTCATACCAAAGGAGGACAGGGACCCGACGCAGTGTAGTAACTACAGGCCAATTGCACTCCTGAATGTAGACCTTAAATTATTTGCCAAGATCATCGCCAACAGGCTACTCCCATTCATGCCCTCCCTTGTTCGCCCAGACCAGGTGGGCTTTATCCCATCTAGAGAGGCCCGGGACAACACCACCCGGGTTCTGCATATTATACACCTGGCCAAATCCAATCGACGTCCTCTTCTCCTGCTCTTCACAGACGCCGAAAAAGCCTTTGATCAGGTTAACTGGGGTTTCATGCAGGCGTTCCTACGCCACATAGGCCTAGGGACTAACATGCTCAAATGGATCTCAGCACTCTATTATACACCGTCAGCGGCGGTCAGAGTAAATGAGACAAAGTCGACTGACTTTCCCCTGTCTAATGGCACCAGGCAGGGGTGTCCACTTTCACCCCTGATTTTTGCCCTCTCCTTGGAGCCCTTTTTGGGCACCATCAGGGCTGAAACGGAAATACAGGGACTCAGCTCCACCCCGGGGGAACAGAAAGTAGCGGCGTATGCAGATGATCTGATTTTTTTCCTCACGGATCCCCTGACATCCACGCCGCATCTGTTATCTGCCCTCACTACATATGGACGACTGTCGGACTTCAAAGTAAACTTATCAAAGTCTGCCGCCCTGAACATCACCATACCACCCAATACACTTTCCCGCTTACGGACAGATTTCCCCTTCACTTGGGCTACGGACAGCCTCAAATATCTAGGGACCCACATCACAGCTGATCTCAGAGACATCTACGCAGCCAACTTTGCGCCATTATTGGCAGTTATACTCAGAGACCTACGGGCTTGGTCTGCCCATACCATCTCTTGGTTTGGCATATGTGCAGCAGTTAAAATGAACATCTTGCCAAGGGTTCTTTATCTGTTCCAGGCATTGCCGATACATCTCCCCTCAAGCTTTTTCCAATGACTCCACAGGGCAGTTGTGAGCTTTGTCTGGGCGGACAAACACCCGAGGATCAGCAGGAAAACACTGACTCTCCCCCGGGATAGAGGGGGGGGTGGGCCTACCGGACTTCCAACTGTATCACAAAGCTGTCCACCTGACTAGGGTCCTGGATTGGCACACCCACTGAGACAGCAAGCTCTGGGTAGCCCTAGACAGAGTCTCCTGTCAGTACCCACTGCAAGGGCTCCCCTGGATCTCGTCCCCCATACCGCTGTCGGTGCGGGACCACCCTCTGATTTCCACCACAATCCGAATTGCCAGGGCGACGCTCAAGCACTCCACACTGGCTCCGGCCCCCTCGCCACTTTCACCGGTGATAGGGGACCCCGACTTCGTGCCGGGAGTGGACACTGCATGGTTCTCCAAACTTGTGACAGTGGGCAAGTACAGATTACTTGACTTTCGGACAAATTCTGACTGGTTATCGGGCCCAGCTATACGGTCCCTTATCGTCCCCCCTCTCGACTCATGGAGTGTTATGCAACTCCGACAACAGACTCGCTCCATACTCACTATGTCCCACAAATCGTCCATGGCCAGCAAAGTCCAGGAAATGGGCTACAAAATTCTATCCCGATGGTATAGAGTACCTTGGCTTTTACACAAAATGAACCCCACCATCCCTGCCCAGTGTTGGAGATGTGGCTCGGACTTTGGCACGATGCTACACACCTTCTGGTCTTGTCCGGACTTGAAACCCTTCTGGGACCAGGTGTTATCTGTCATACAGAACCTGACCATGACGGATCTCAAGGACAAACCAGCAGCATGTCTGCTACACATGTCTGCCACTCCAATTTCAAAATACCGACACTCACTCACACGCCACCTGTTGGACGGCGCTAGAGCCACCATTCCCCTGTTGTGGAAACAAACGAGTCCGCCAACCATCTCGTTATGGCTCTCTAAAGTACGAGAGGTGTATGTCCTGGAAGACTTGACGGCCTCCCTTAGAAACACCGAAGGGAGGTTCTTGACCACCTGGGGATCTTGGATCTACTTCCAACATTCCTCCAGATTTGCAGACCTTATATCAGATGGTCACTGAGGCCGCCCTCCCGGGACGCATGTTAGCCTTCCTGATTCACACTAACTGAGGGGACCTCCCCTGACAGGACTCTAGCTCCTCAGCTGTCGGAGGTGATGAGACCCTCCTTAGGTGGGGACGCGGGCAGCGATTCAGTACCCTTCCCATTCTTTAAACCTTCCCTTCACCTTGTGTCCCTTTCTCCCTTCGACTTACTCTGCCCTTTCTTTGCCCCTATCCACCTTAACTCCCTGCACTCTCGCCTCGGATGAGGCGGAGTCATTGCTCCCCATAGCATGACTTCCACATTGTAGTAGTGATGACATATTTGCGTTTCGCAAGCTACAACAGTTACAATTATCACAACGCAAAATTGTTCCGACAGCAGAATCTCTGTCAGATTCTGCTGTCAGATGCTCTCACTAGCTTTACGTAAAATGTTATGTTTGATGATACCTGGAAAATGTTTTTATGTACCCGTTCTGCTTCTACTGGAATTGTATGTAAACAAAAGCATTTTTTTTTTTCTGGTAGTTGCATATGTAACTTTTGCTCGAACATCCAAGACTGTAACCTTGTTTTGATGACATGTCAGTTAATAAACGAATAAAAAAAAAAAAACACATGCTTGAGAGATACCTTTAAACTGTATGTGGTATTTTGGAACAGTACAATTCTCATGGACAGTGTCAGCGATATCGTATTCAGACATTAGATAATTAGCATGTGAAATAGATTTTTTTACAGTATTGCTTGGCTTAAATATAACACCAGTACCACCCTAGTCTTATTTATTACAGCTTAAAAAATAGGTTTCTTTAGGTAGTTTTGGATGTGATTCCTGGGTGCATTGCAACCATGTGTTTGGGCCCTCTAATGTGTCGTTTTCCTCCTCCTCCTTAAGGGCACAAGGAGCCACTTGTCTTTTTATTGCTGCACTTGCACCTTTTTCTTCCTTATCCTCCACTAATCTTGCCACTTATCTTACCTTTATATCCCCACCAACTAACTATGAAATGTTTGTCAGAATTTTTTTGTGGCTGCTTTTTACAGGGACAGTCGGCAGAAATCTGCTGCAGAAACAAAAGAAAACATTACTGAAATCACTCCCATGCCAGCTTTGCCTAACACCCTGTTTATGTATTTTTTGTGGCCTGTGCTAAAACACAGTGTCAAGTACTCCACCACAATTATTTTGGCCAGAAGGCCATACAGCAGCTTCCATTACTTTGCACAGAAAGCCATCCCTTCCCTTCACCAGCATGTGAAATTCCATTTGGCAGCAGAGGAGAAATATGAGGTAAGGAGGAGGTTTTGTGTGCTGGTGGTGAAGAAGAGGGCCAGGGTCCTGGTATTGAAAAGGGAGGTTGGAGTGCTCTCAATGGGGAGGGTTGGCAGTTGTGGAGGTGTGGAGGAGGAAATTTGGGTCATCTTCAAGGGGGATATATCACTCCCTCTTATGCAAGCTGAAAGACATATGGAAATCTACTGCCACCATCCAAGAGGGAGCAGAGAGTGCCCTACTCATAGGATTTACAGCAAAGAGACACACAAGATAGTTTCCGTTTCATACTTGTTTCTGACACAGGCAAAACTGCCCTTTTTGGGGCAGCATGTCACTTGTGTGCAACAGTGGTGTGTACTAAAGCACCCCCTATTTTTACCTCCCTGTTTGCCACAGCTGACAAGACATGTAGTAAATGTCCGTTAATAAAAACAAGGTCTACATGGATAAAGATTGGGCCACTGGAGGAGAAAATCTCTTTATAAGTAAACATTTCACTGTGTAATATGTTTGGCACTTATTAAGGAATCACTATCAAGTCAGGCAAATCACTTCTCTTCCCTATTGATCCTGAGATGCAGATCCTAGCCCCTGCTACCCCCTACAATGGGTTACTTATTTTAAATATTTAGGAGCTATTTTTCAGAACGTAACACAATATACATCCCCAAATCACTCCTCCATACTGAAAATCAAATGTACGTTCTTGAACTTTTGACATCCGTTGGGCGGATCAATTTAATTAAAATGATCTTCCTCCCCAAACTCACTTTTGTTTATACACTGTGCCATATACCTCTGTACAAGCTGTTATATGGTCAGGTTGTACAACAAGACTCACATTCCCTTCTCTAGAACTCCCCAACATGAGAGGAGGATTAAAACTGCCTTATTTTCAGTTGAATTACTGGGCTGCTGTGCTGGTGGTAGTACACTGGTTGTTCTCACAACTGAGTGACAGTCACGGCTCTCTGCAGGGACATGATCAGGAAGTGAGCGAGCGACGGCATTTGTTCACTCACTTCCCGATCTATTGAGCCGACATGTGATGTGTAGATCTCAATGAAATATAAGTGCGGTGACATAACCACACTTGGACTTTACCTCTAAGATGGACATCCATATTAGGGGATTGTGGACCCTATGCATTACGCAAAGCTGCTTCATCAGAAACAAGTGGCACACTGCCTAAGTGTGTGTCCCTTATGTTGTGGTCAAATGGGGAGTATTTGTACATTATGGTGTTTTAAATAAATGTATTTATCATATGAGGTAGCACAAGCCACAGATACATAGATGATATTGTATTATATGGGCTCAAACAAGCTTTTGGAAGATTTTCTCACTATGAAAATCTCATCTAACAGGAGATTATGGTAAGGTTAAGGTTACAATTCCTAGACATTTATAAATGCAAGTACAAACATTGTAATATTTTTACCTCATTATAATAAAAGAGTGTGGCAGGGAACATTATTCTGGATGCATCCAGTTGCCACCCTCAATCCCTCCTTAGAGGGATTCCCTGCTGGTTAATGCATCTTTGTCAGGAGTAACTAGACTAGGAACTCTGATTTTTAAAGAGAGGTCAGCAAGCTAAGTGATAGACTCAGACATAGCGGATACAAAGACATGTATCTACCGAAGGCATACACATGGCACTAAAACGGAGGAGATGTGAGACTTAAATAGAAAGACAGTCATAATCAGCATGATATAAAAATTATTTTGAAATATTCCCAAACAATATGTACTGATACATGAAATTTAAATAAATACTGGTTCTTGCTGAGAAGACAAGACCCATTTGTCTCTGGGTCACTCACTATTATGTTCGGAAGAGCATCCTCTATGAGACTATTTATCCAGCAACCAATTACCTACCATAAGGATGCATATCAATGCCAATCTTGCAGGTTCAGTATTCATATTATATATGTTATCATGCAGTTTTGTTACATAATGTCTCTACATATAGAGTGCAATCATGTGGATTGAAGCCAAGAACCCACTATGGATTTAATATGTATCAGCTATTTCTGATGACTAGCCATTTACTAGATCTAAGTTTAAGTTTCTTGAACTTGATACAACAGCAGCAGAACTGTGATTCTCACATAAATACTACTGGCTTAGCTGAGGTTTGTTGCCATTATTGTCATTATTTAAATATTGGCCCGTATAATATTTTTGTAAATTCATTAATGTAAAAAGAGCAACATTTCTAAACCTTAATTTAATTTTATACAAGGTAATTTTGGCTAAGGGAAATAATGTACAAGAAAATCTTAAAACTGTAGTCTACTTTGCAGAATAATGTATATGAAATTAGCTATAATTCTTAAAGCAAAACAGATTTCTTTAATACATCACTTTATAATCACATTATGGGGTCTATTCACAAAGCTGCCGAAGGATCTGGCCGTAGCTTCGGCCGATCCTTCGGCTAGCTTCGGCACCAGGACCCCTTCGGTTCAGGAGAACCGAGGGGGTGCTGTACGGCTATTCACAATAGCCCGTACAGCTCCCGATCACGGCCGAGCGGCTCAGTCGAGCGCTGAGCCGTGCTGAAAGACGAAGCTGGCCGAGCGGCCGGCCATTGGCCGGCCGACAGCCTGCTTCTGACAGCTGGGCGGAGCCAGCCGTGATCTTACGGCTGGCTCCGGCCACTTTCAGAGAGATCAGCGTCCCTGGTTGCTAACCAGGGACAACATTTAAAGGGAAGTTCCAGCTTCATCAAAAATGTATATTATGTGTAATAATTGCAGTGCATGCCATTTTGTAATTTAATGGTACTTAAAGATTTCTTTAAATTTTAGTCTGTTGCCAGCAATGATTTCCTATAACCGACAAAATGTCAAAATCCTTTTCATTTCATACATGGTAATAGTATTCAGTCTTGAGACAGAATTTACAAATATTTTACCCTCTCTGCTGTAATGAAATATGCGCAGTCTGATTTTTAAAATGTTTTTAAACTCTGTTCATTGATTTACATACCTATGCCATACTGCATAGTCAAATTGCTGACACACCAATTGTAACTTTCTATGTCACCTTTACTACTCCAGTCCAGTCATTGGACCATTAATTAGCATTGCTAGCTCCTTTAATTGGTTGACTGTAGAAGGCTGTAAGGCTGAATAATAAATCAGGAACATTTTCTTAATGTTACTTTTTGCTGTACTTACATCAAAATGATTCTGTTAACTTTATAAATACATTATCTAGTACCTTGGCCAGATGAAAAAGTCTGTCAATATATATAGCTAAAGACAATAAATATCTGCTAGAGTAGGGTATCCTTTAGTTCCCTCGTCAACGTCTTACAAATACCTTTTGATCCTGCTAATTAAGTCCACCTATTATGGTTTCCTGTGATGGTGGGACAATGCTGCTGCACTGCTACTAAATTTGAAGAAGTATTGTCCCTCATGTATGCCGTGCAGTGTCTGGGAGGGGGAGTGTATGAAACACAAATGTAGGAGGATTTGGCTGACTTAAAGGAGGTAAAAGAAGTATGTTTTCAATTATGAGAATGTACATCACATAGCAACTAGGTTTGAGATAAATCCCGGCAGCAAATTTTTTTCAATGGGACGCCATAGTTCTACTTTAAATGTTGCAGAATCCAACAATTGTTTTCCATTTTGGATAGAGTGGGGAGGCATTAGATCACCTGTCAGGTTTTTATTTCTGTCAGTATCCCCCTTAGAGAGATACACCTTCCCTATTTGTCCTGGTCACTGTTATCGTTGATAGTGAAAGTGAAAAAAATCTAAAATTATAATTGTCATTAGAACAAAAATAGATGGGAAATATATCAATCAGTGACCCTGCTAACCAACAGGGACTTCCCTCTTCTGTTGTGGCTACCAGACAGGAAGTGAAGGGAAATCTCCCCATTTGGACACAGATGGCAAAAAACCTTCCTTCACACTACCGAAAATAAAAAATAAAAATTTGACTTCAGTTCTACTTTAATATGTAACTACAGCAGAGGAAAGTCATATCACCAGCCTGACTCTGCTTTCTGTCAGGGTTGCATTAGTATTAAACTCGAACAGAAATACAAACGCTTTGGGCACGTGAAATGGAACCCATATATGGATTTCAACATGCATATTTAAATGTTTTCCTAGAGTTTAGCTTTAAAAGATGACATTTACATTTCAGAAAGGTATACTAAAAAAAAAAGAAAGTGGTCTTGTCACTATGCTTTTTGCCTACTTTTAAACTTATATATAAACTTATATAAACTCATATATTAATAAAGCAATTTTGTTAACCTAACATCTTTGCTTTTACCTGCCTACACTTTTCTTTTCTTCTTTTAGATGAGGCCTAATGTCCATTGATATTAACGGTGAGAGCAAAGCCGTTGTGACAAAATGCAGACTAGAAAAAGTAGAAATGTGAAGGGTATTTCAGAAAAAGTGAAGTTCTAGCACAAGGGGCCATGACCTTTAGCTGAGCGATGGTAGAAGGTACTAATTTCAAGAAATCCTGATCGTTTTCTACAATAGTCACAAAACAGTAGCTCTCTAAGATAATAAGGGAATTGTTTGAAGAGATAAAAAGAGATAAAAAGTTAATCTGAATATAAAAAGAAGAAGATTATGCTTTGTCTGGTATAGATCAGGCAGGAAAAGGGCAAGTTAAATTGGTCAAGCTGTTCTTATCTGCTGTCAGGTGCCGTATTTCTTTATCTGCACATGTTAATGGTTAGAGTAACAAAAAGAGAATTTATTTTCAGCACCTTTCGGAGTTCTTTAGTTTATTCTTAAAATGTGTCACTAAACTTGCTCCATATTTATTATTAAATATTTCTTATGGCTCTTGCCATTTCAAAGATATAAAATATTTTTGAACAAATGTTTTCAACCTTGTATTAGGCAGCAAGTAAAATTGAGCATATTTTGCATTCACAGACTGCTACACTGTCATTTAAAATGCTTCCCTGTAAAATGTGGTAATTGATTCCTTTAAAGCCAATTTCCACCTTTGTTAAGGTATTGTTAAAAAAAACATATGCAAGCAATGTACACCGAGTGTACATAAAGCACTCATACAAAGTTGCTGTATATGAACACAGAAAGTTACAATTTTTGTTAGCTTTCCTCCTCATATCCTCATGGAAACGGCCTCCTCTGTGCTTTGCAAGCAATCTGTGTAATTTACAACTGAGCTCTCTCTCCCCCATTCATTAGTTTTCATAGTGAGACCCCCCCCCCCCCCCCAGACAGTGAATTGTGTGCAAAGGCAGAGCTGATGTTTAGTAATCATGTTACACAGAATCACAGGGAGGGTGGAAGCTGTTTACAGGCTGCGTTACAATCCAACCCCAGTGTCAGCCTGAGTTTCCTGGCTGCAATAGGAGTCATAAAAATGTGCACACATATACAGTACATCATCACTGCACCTCTACATTTGCCACAATAAATACTAACAAATAAATATTTGCAAAGGTGGAAATGGACTTTAAAGTGACACTAAACTCAGGAGTTAAATCTTAAAAACGCATTCAGGTACCTTCACTATTAACAAAAATGTACCTTATTTGTGTATCACTCAGCTGTAGATCCTCAAATCAATTCTCACACTGTCCTTCCTTCTGGTGGGTGGCTGATTTTGTTCCCCATGGTCCCTGTGTATGTTGTAAAGTAACCACTGCTCCAAGCTCACTCCCGTTATGGACTACAATCTCATGTTTAGTTTACTAATTTGTACTGAGATTGTAGTCCATCATGGGAGCAAGCTTGGAGCCATGGCTACTTTATAACACACACAGGGACCATGGGGAACAAAGTAGTCACCCTCTAGATGGAAGGATAGTGTCATCACCAATGCAGAGATGAGTGATACACAAAAAAAAATAAAAAAATTAAGAATATCTAAAAAAAAAATGCAAAGAATATCCAATCATGTTCAAAGAAAAATAAAAAGTGCAAATCCCCCTGTAAAGAGAACAACCTATTTGCCTTTAGTAAATCAACCCCCTAAAGATCAAATGAAGGTCAGGCTTTTATTGTTCTATCACTTAGCTGGGGCAGAGGAAATCCACTTGTACTTGTGTAGCTTTTTTTTTCTTGATGCACAAAGGCCCCTTCCCCTCCTCTTTTCGGCTGTTTGCGTTGCCAAGCAGTTTGCAAAGGAGACACCCATGTCTGTGTGCTCCCAGAGTGGAATTGAGCTGTGCTGTGTGTGTCCATTGACACACTCCACAGCACTTGACAAGCAACGGCCCTGTCCCCCCTTCCCACTATCACTGCCCTGCTCTTTGTATGCTCAGGATCCCTCCTCTGAACCCAGACCTCCGCTGCACGCCACAGATCTGCCATCCAGCGTCTGTGAACAAGGAGTGTAGATAAGTGTTTGGAGGTGGAGGGCATAGAAAGGTAGTGGGCATTTGTTTTGCAGAGAATGCTTTAAGGTAAAAACCAAATAGCCTTTGGTGCTACTTTAAGCCGTTTCAGGATTTGGATAGTATAGTCTGGCTTTTACATACAAAAAAAATCATGCATTAAAAAAGGTGGAAAAAATAAAATAGTGTTGACCCAAAACAGTTTAGCTAAGTAAGGTTTCCTTTATGTTTGTACATTTTTAGCTGGACAGCTAACACTGGTTCATGCATAAAAACTGTGTTTTAATTAATCTATCTTTCCATGTATATGTTTTCAAAATAACCTGTCAAAAGAACACGGAAAATGAAATGACCCCCATTAACCATCACTCTTTTCAAAAAAGTAGTGTTCATTACACTTTTTCTATGTATGTATTCTATGTACGAATTAATTGATTTAATCCATGTCTGTATCTACAACCAGAAATACTGTATCATCACTTCAAGATAGTAAAAAAGTGCAGTTGTCAATAGAATAAAATGCTTATCTCTCCTGCCCAAGATAAGTAAGCTTTCTGCATGTAAGTAATGCAGCCTTAATGTCAGCAAATAATGATACACAACAAAATTGCCTTTTAACACACTTTAATACCCATAGTGGGAGAAAATGTTAGTCTCTTTTTCTCAGCAGGTGATAGCAGTAATAAGTGGAAGTTACATTTGCACTGTAGGTAGTAAGATGGCTAAGCTAAAAGAAATTGCTACTTTAAAGTTTGAAACTTTCTTGTTGAGCAAGAATATTTCACTGATAAATATTTAGTAAAATTATCATATTTTAAAAAGTAATAGTATAACAAAAGTGTTGTTATAAACCCTGTCAAAATGGAAATATAAAAATGCTGTATAGTTATTTACTAAAAATATATGCTTACTGTGGCTGAAAAGTGCAAATTACTAAAATTCAGGGGTTCCCAAAACAGGGGTAATGGAAGAGAACCTACTTTAGCTTGTATGGGGAAAGGGGTGAAAGGGGTAGACTTCCTCTTTCTCCCTGCACTTTCCTGTTGGCTGCTGTTAGGAAGGTAGGTGTTCTCAGTGAGCAATAGGAATTTGTGGAGGACAGTAACGTGGGTCAGTTATCAACCAGGAAGCTATACGTTCATTAATGGGCTAATATAGGGGTGGAGTCTTGGAGCCTCAGGGTGCTGTAAAGATAAATTGTAGTAGTGAGTCATCTTCATGATGTTGCAGTAAGCTAAGGAGAGATTATCAATTTTGTTTTAAAGGGAACTTGTGAGAATTGTAAAATATGGACACTGTTCATGGCTTCATTGTTAAATGGGTAATTTACCGTGAACAAGTATGAAGGCTGTCATGTTCCAGGTCAGCAGGGGTGTTGCTAGTATTGGTAAAAACATGGCATGTATTGTTAAAAAAAGTGGGCATGTCCAAGTCACAACCTACAGTGGGAGTGGCCTAAAGCAGAATAGTGAAACTGAGAGCCTACCTGATGTATATATGGCATAAACATGCTATACTTTATCTCTTGGGTGCCCAGCAGCTCTCACTAGCTCCTCTGGCTGACCTCCACATTAATGAAGTATTCTGAAATCAGAAGAAGTAAGCACAAGAAACTGATGATAGCTGAGAAGGACACAGGAGATCAACACTCCCAGAAGTGTCTGTTTTCTTAACTTTAGTGGAAGATCCCTCTGGATTGCAGAGGTATTCGGTGGTGCAAGCAGTGGAAAAGGTGAGTACAGTATGTACTTTTTTTTATAGATATGGCTTACTTTAAGACATTTTGTATAGCCACAGGGTCACATAAAAAAAAACCTTTATGTATGATATTTAAATTAAATATGGACATTACTAAAATGTTCATAGCTATCTAATTTAACATTTTACCCAAAGACAGCCATTTTTCATGAATGTACTTGGCCTTATTATGCAATGATCATGCAGTTATTTGTGTCCTTCCAAGGCCTGCTTGCCTGTCATCACTGAAATAGTTCTTATTTAGAAAAATTCTTAGTAAACGTAACTGATTTAAATTTTCCTAAATAAGAACTCTTTGAAGGGAAACTACTCAAAATGAAAAATGATTTGTTAATTTATTGTTGTATGCGGCTTCCTGTATTGACAAGTTAACCATACAAATGCAGACATGCACAAAGGATGAAGAAAAACTTGAATGCAAATACTTCTTTCATTCACTGGGAGCAAGGGTTTGACTTAAGTAAATAAATCCTTTGCATAACTTTATCTTATTCCTGTCAATAAACCTAAAAAGCCCAATGGCCGATCAAACAGCAGAAAACAGAATTTAATTAGGGGCTTTTAAAAATGATTTTCATTCGTTGGGTTTTTTGTCACCGCACTTAGATTCACGCATATCTTCCCCTACAGTGCTCTTGTTAAGCGCCACTGTGGGGCTAAACACATCTGAAATGCCTTGAGACATTGTTTTATGCTAATTTTGGTACCATCCTACGGGCATTCTGTCAAGTTTTTTCCAAAGATTTTGTAAACCATGATGGGGCAATAGACTAGGAACAAAAGAGCAGAAATGTAAAAATCCATAGCAACCAATCAAAGTCTTTTTTTTTTCTATTATCTGTTGGTAATAAGAAAGTAGATAAATCAGTTAATACAGGTGTGCCATAGTTATTCTATAGACATGGTATAGCAATGGAAATAGTTACTATTAGGTTGCCATTGGTTTTATCACTTTTGCTCTTTTATTTATCAAATAGACGCACATGATGATGTGTTCTATCATTTTTTATTTTTTCCCCTTTAATTAAAAGTAAAAAAATCAGGCATTATTAATGGTATTCCCAGGCTTTCTCTCCATGTTGATACTAGCCCATATGGTCCTCAGCACCAGATAGGTAGAGAAACTCCTTCTCCAAACATCAGTCTGGTCCTCACATGTGTTGGGTCCTTCATCACTGCTAATAAACTGGTCAAGGGGTCATTCAGACCCTTTACCTGGTAGGGTTCCCATTTTAGAGTTCCCAGGGATTCGATCGTGCTGCCAGCTTCAAACAAGTACTTGGGAATAAAGAGTCGCACCAAATTGTGTATTCACTCTATATTGAAAGGTTTATTGTAAAACAAGGAAAATATATACAAAACTAAGACATGGATGACGGAGCATAAACCAATAAAAATGATGCATGTGTATATACAGTAAATTAATATATGCTACTATGGGTCATAGAACGGCCATACAGGTGTTACAGAAAATTAGATAAGAAGACAGTTTTAATGATACAGGAATGCTGCTGCTGCAAGCAAGTGAAAGCAATTCAAGGCCAGTTTATTCAGAACCTTTCACTTGCTGAAAATATTACCTATATACAAACCAAGAATAAGAGAAAAAGATTAATTCTCCTATCATTACCCATTCTCAATTGCATATTAAGAGTAAAAAACACATCATACATAAAGATCAAACATCTTGTTAGCAATAAAACAAAATGAGTACAAGGGTTTTTTGTCTTCCTCACCCCACTCTGAAATGGTCTTTGTCTAGGATCACATTTAGATGAGCAACTTTCTTCCATGTCCATACTTAGAATCAGTCACTGCGGAGCTGAAAGCCTAGTAACTGGACCGTGGGATCATGGCAACTTTCCATGCCCAGGCACAGGCCCCATGCTATCATAGTTAATTGGTTCATTTAGTCAATGGGTACCTTTGAGGTTATGTTGAAATAAAGCCAGCAAATTAAATATAGGAAGATCAGCAGCAGATTAGACGATATTTTCGAACCTGTGCAGAGTATGCATTGGCCTAAATGGGCCAGATCCTGTACTTGCAAGGTCAGTTGTCTCTTCTCTACTTCCCATGAGCTCATACCTGTCAAAATAAGAACTAATTTAAAATCTGCATCTTTGAAATGGATGATACAAAAACATTCATCTTAGCTGTATTGATTTGCAATTGTGTGCACAGTAGGTGTATAAGCCGCCACCGCTATTAAGTGTATCTGCATACTGTGTAGTGCTATACTTAACTAGAAGCATACCACAGTGGGACATATCTCTTTTTAACATGTATTATGACAGTCTTTCTTCACTTTACTGGGCACATTTTCATATTTCATGTTATAAACACATTTTGACATGTCTATGAAGGGAAATGGAATGAAATGAAATAGTTTTCTGTGGCTCTGCAGGGAGTAAGTGGAGGTCAAGACATCCTGTTTTTCATTTGCATTATTTCTACAAAATAGAAGAGTTTAAATATTTTTCAGACAAATACGTATTATAAAATATGATAGAGAACTGAGGATGCTAACTGCAGTCAAATTATATAGAATCCAGCCTTTTAACTTTTTCAATCCTCCAACGCAAGGCACTCATGTATGTGCGTATGTGCTTCAGATGTTCCGTCTTTTACATTGTCTAGGTGATTTCACATAAATACAAGTTTTTCTTAGTGAAATGAAAACCATTATACCCTTTTGAATAATTCATCGGGTCTAGAGACTGGTTTCATGTAAACATCTTTACCAACTGCAGTTTTGACATGAAGGTCAGTTTCCTCCTCCCTAAAGCTCCAAGGTCACAATATGGCATGCAGACCAGATCAGGTCTACAAATGTACACACTTGACTCAGGTTAACATTTAAAGGTTGTAAGAGACCATAGTTCTCTTGACACGTGCAATGTCAAATGTTCATGTATTGTGCACATCTGTAACAGAGATAAACAGGAATAAACACTTGTTTTAGATAAACTGTCAGTACTATATTATTGCTTAGATGTGTTTTCTAAGCAACAAAACTCATCAACACCACTTTCTATATGATCCATAAATAATGAAAAAAGTATACTTGTCGTGAGAGAAAAATGGAGGTTGACGTTGCTCACCTCCTTTTGAAAATGCTAGATTCCTGGCCTTATTTGATTTACACACTGAGTCTCAAACCCAGAATAAGCACACAGAAAATGAATGTTGGAGTTATTTTTCTCTGTACTTGTTCAGGGCAAGTGATTGAGAGATTATTATTATTATATGACTGCTAGACAGCTTGCATTATGTTATCACTGGCAACCTCTCATGTCAGGTGCACTTTAAAACAAAACTACTTGTTTCGATAGGTATACGGGTAGATTTAACTATACAGAAAAGGAGGAAGGTATAATAGAATAATCCTACCACAGTCCCCACAATCGCACGTTGGCCAATTTAATCAGAACCCAATTAACATATCTGTGGGGTCTATTCACAAAGCTGCCAAAGGATCCAGCCGTAGCTTTGGCTGATCCTTCGGCTAGCTTCGGTTATGGGAGGCCTTCAGTTCAGTAGAACCGAAGGGCTGCTGTACGGGCTATTCACTATAGCCCGTACCGCTCCCAAAGTTGGCCGAGCGGCTTGGTCAAGCCGAAGGCATATGCTTAGGCTCATTGGCCGGCCAAAAGCCTGCTACTGACACCTGGGCGGAGCCAGCCGTCATCTTACAGCTGGCTCCGGCCACTTGCAATGACAGATCAGCGCCCCCTGGTTACCAGGTAACCAGGGGACATTGATTTGTCATTACAATGAGAACTCTATCCTCCCACCGTATGTGACCTGTATATTAACTAATTCATCTCCTCACGCTGTGTATTACCTACACGGTACTTTTAAAGATGTGCTGTATCATTACAAAACTCCATTAACCACTTCAAGTCCGCGGTGTTAAACCCCCCTCCCATCCAGGCCATTTTTCAGTGTTCAGCGCTGCGGTACTAGCATTTAACGGGCTTCCCCTGCCGGTGCGTGCGCGAGCAGAAAAAAAAATGCCGTCTGCAGACCGCAACCCGCAAATGCGAGTCCGTTTTTTTGCAACGGGCGGACGGCAACAGGTTAATGGCCTCAATACCAGCATATTTCGTAATTTACCTTTTTGGGGGGTTTGTACTATTGTGGCATTTTTATTTAACATGTTTTATAACAGGAAGTAAGGGAAACCTTTTTTTTCCCAAAATATTTATTTATATGGTTATTAAATGCATTCATTTTTGCATGCCCCAGTAATTGTCAGCTACACTATCACAGCACTGAAAAGTGAAAAATAGCCTGATAATAAAGGGGTATTATAGGCTTGTAGTCAAGTAATTAAAGCTGAATATAAAAAGACACAATGAATGCAGCTCAGTAAACATCAATACATAATTGCATCTATTTTTCAAATGCAAGTAGTTTAAGTACCCGAATTTGACTTTGCATCAGCCTCTTGCAATCCACTCAGAAGTGAGATTGGGAGAAAGAGAAGCAGCACAAGGAGCCAATCAGCTGTGCTGCAGTGTTCATGTCCTAACAAGGAGCATGCTGATACGAAAGTAAAGCACTTTTATTGACAAGTCACAGGCTGGTAAATAGACAACACCTGTAAGTGTTTGTTAACTGCAGCAGCGAAAAATCTGGACTCCTGCACTGCAAGGCAGGACTGTGGCAGAGCTGTGTAAATCTCAGAACTGAATGGAATGAAATACAATTCTTTTGGCAGTTAAAGCAGTTCCCATATATATCAGCTTTAACACTAAACTACACTAACAATAAAATGTCAGTATAGTTAAAGGATAACTACTGGGAGAGTAAAATGTGCTCTTCCCAATGATTTAAGCCAGTGTGTGACACTGCAGGTGTCACATTCCTGCTCTATAGATCAAGAACTGAGCAATTGTGTGACCACTGATCGCTTAGCTCATGGTTTTCTCCCTGCAGGTAACTGCCAGTCTCTGTTCCCCACATGGATTCCCTTCTCCCCTCTCTGTTCTCCAGCACTCATTGGAGGGACAGACAAGGGAGGGCAAAGCTGGTTCTAGCTCTAGAGAGACAGAGCCAGCTGCCAGTCAGGCAGAGCGAGGTGGATACTAACAATATTGTCGGGATCTTTCCCAGCTCCAGCGCAACTCTGCAGTGTCAGTAAATAGCGGGCAATAGCCCACTATATGCTGACGTTGGGTCGCAGGAGTACATTAGTAAATATATTCCTGTGACCCAAAAGAGAATGAAAGCCAAAAAAAAAAAGATTTGGCTTTAGTTCTCTTTTAATATCAAAGCAAGTTCTTTCTTTTTTATTTGAATAAAGTCAAACTCATTTCAAAAGTGCTCTGGTTTGTTAAAAGGCAAATGTGCTTCTCACTATACCACAAAGGTATCAAGCCTTTACAGTATATACAATTATGGTTTAAAAAGCAAATACTTTTTCTTAAACTAAGAATAAATAAATAGGGACAGTATGCCTCAAAGAAACATACAGAATAATGGTATTAATAGAAATAATCTACAACCATTCTGATTACTGACTGGAGACATCTGATTGTTGTCTTGGTTACTTTGAGTTATATCACTGGTCCTTGCACTGCTTTATTAAATAAGCCAGACTATCACATTCTACCCCCTCTTCAAAGCAATGTAAATAAATGCAAATATAAATGTGTGCTAATTTGATGTGACATGTTAAATAGCGACATTGCTTATCACATAAACACTGTTAAAGTTAATTAGCATTAAAACTTATAATTGCTTTGCTAACCATATCTATGTTCAATGTGTTGCAAGACTTTTTATAATGGCAAAAAACAACCAATATTTTTTTTTTTTAAGTGGAGTAATAATAACCCATTTATTTATTCAGTCCATAATTGCCTGCAGCTTGAAAACTTGCAAGTACAAAACAATGCAGTGTTAACACCATTTGATAGGTATTTTAGAAGCTTTCAAGAGGGGAAGCAATCTGTATAGCGCAGTATAAAGCAACTCTAACTGCATTGAGACTGTATAATGCTATTGTAAAATAATTTGGCGGAGTGTATGAGTGATTGGAAAATCACTAAATCTCTGTAAAATAATACATTATATATTTTTCGGTGGGAAAAAAACATCTTGCATTTAGGTAAAAATAATAAATAAATAATAGTAAGCGTAGAGTAATAGTAAGAAATAATTGGCAGGTATTAGAATGCTCATTAAGCCTGTATGTTTTATGTCTTATCCTTGCTGCTGGGTGAAGCACCCAGTTTGTAAGTGACTTTACATTCTGGTGTTATCTTTTTTCAATCAATGATGTTACACTATGATCCCCTCTTTCACTGCATTGTGTAATTATTGAGGGGACATATGCCAAAGCATGTGCAGGAAGGAGACCAGTACTGGATTTAATAACAGCACCGATTTGACCAGCTTATTCAGATAACTGGTCATTTCCATTTGTGACTTTGTTTCTATTAGTAGTACATCTGTGGTGGTAGAATTCTATGTGTTTAAATAATAAAAAACCTGCAAATACCACACATTGATTCATATTGCTGAGGATTTGTGTTTGAACATTTTAGCCCACATTCACATCTGCGCATTCCATGAACGCACTACACATTTGACAGGTTTGTCATGCATCCCCAAAGAGTTCAATGGGGCCTGAACACACAACAAATGTGGCAAAAAAGCTCATGTAGCAAATTTTGCAACACTTGTTCTGCATTTTTTGCATTTTCAGGCACGCAAATGCAGGGCAAAAACATGTGTCTTCCTGGCCGCATTTGGGGTGCCATTAGACATTAATGGCAATGCAAGTGTGTTGCAAGTTTTGCTGCATTTCTGTCAACGCACGCCAAAGTGTGCATTTTTTTGCTCATTTGTTGCACATTCCCAGAATGTGCAGGTGTGAATGCGTGCTTATTATTTTACATGTGGAAGTGAATCATTGGTAGATTGAACAGCACCGTGAAATGTCTGTGAAGGTTCACAATCATCCAGGTCATGGTATATCAGTAAAAAATAAGTCAAGGCAACTGGACTTGCTGTATTTTTCTTGAAGACGTTTCACTGGTCGTCCAACCAGCTTTCTCAGGGAAAGCTGGTTGGACGACCAATGAAACGTCTTCAAGAAAAACACAGCAAGTCCAGTTGCCTTGCCTTTTTTTTTTTTTACAGATAGCACTATGAAAGATTTAGCAAAATTCATATACGTACAGGGAAGAAAAACTGCAAATAAGCATTTAAAATACTTATTTTTTTTTTTAAAAAATGCCTGCATTAAGGTTCCTTTGAGCCTTTTTAAAAGCTCAACTTAGCCAATTTGTTTATGCTTTAGTTAGATTTGGGGGGAATACATATTTTGGTCCCATTTTAACGTCCTCTAGGACCTTATTTAGGCGATTTCACTTCACAACCTGTTCTTGTGACAACAATAAAAGAAATGAGAGGAGTAGTTGTCATTGGGACAGAAAGACACATGCAGTAATGATAACCTGACACAGATTTTAACCCTGCTACATTTTACTCAATAAACGTTTTTTGCCGTCTTTGTCACCACTGGAGAGATCCCACATCACTTTCTGTTTGACAGGAATATAGGGGAAATCTCTACACTTGGTAGAAGGACCACAAATTAAAACCATCTTTTCTTTTCCACTTTGTTCAAAATATGTCTGCGAAGGTTCTCATTCATCCAGGTCATGGTATATCTGTAAATAATATGTCAAGGCAACTGGACTTGCTGTATTTGAAAAGGGTGAAAAGCATGACAAACGGAAGACTTTGGTCATCCCGTATGTAGCTCGTGTGTCTGAGAAACTCAGAAGGGTTTTTAAAAAACATCACATGCCTGTCTGCTTTAAACCCAGCAATACACTGAGGCACCAACTGGTTCACCCAAAAGACCCAACACCAAAACACAAGATGATCAACATCGTGTATGCAGTTCAGTCCAGTGAGAAGTGCTCAGAATTGTATGTCGGTGAAACAAAACAGCAGCTACACCAGCGTATGGCACAGCATAAAAGAGCAAAACCCTCTGGTCAGGATTCGGCAGTATACCTACAAAAAAAAAAAAAGTTACTCCTTTGAAGACAGTCAAGTATGTATTCTAGACAGGGAGGAGGACTGGTTTAAAAGAGGTGTGAAAGAGGCCATTTATGTCAAAATGGAGAAGCCAAGCTTGAATAGAGGTGGGGGGGGCATCTATTGTCTGCCACATACAATGCTGTTTTATAACACCTCATACAGTCATAACACCTCCTAGACTGTAATGCAAATCAACAGCTAGTTGTGACTAACAGATTATGTGGATTAGAGTAACATTCACCATATTTATTCCCAGATCATTTTTTGTACAAGTCATTCTGAATTGAGAAAGCTGGTTGGATGACCAGTGAAATATCTTCAAGAAAAATACATCAAGTACAGTTGTCTTGACTTATTTTTTACAGATACACACTTTGTTCAAAGCTAAACAAAAGTTTGGCTGTGCCATGTTCTTGTGTAGTCTGCCATCTGGTTAATAATATTTACGCTTTGTTTTCTCCATTTGTTTTCTTGTTCTAGTCTTGTGCTCAGGCTTCTGCCTTCTAGTTTGCTTCTTAGTCTGTTTTTTGTTCTGCCTGTTTGCTCTGAGACACTATATTCTACTGTCTCAGTCAATTGTCTGTCCTTCTTACCTTTTATGTTCTCCATTGTCCTCCTGATTCTGGTCTTCTTACTCACAGAGGTACAGGTAGGGGTTTATAATGGGGAAAGTCCTGGGGGTGTTTGAGTACTCATGAAGTAATACATTTCGAAGGCAAATGAGCCTATGTATAGGTGGTTGAGGAGTGCCACAATAAGTGGCCAGAAGGTTTTTGAGTAAGAAGAATCCATTATTTATTGGTCAGCATATTTTTACCAATAAAGTGATAGTTTCTTCCTACTCAAAAGTCTTCTGACCTCCTATTTTGGATCTACTAACCCACCAATACATATGCTACAATTTTGAAAGACTAATTCCAGCTAAGATCCCTCTATAAGGTGAACTGCCACAGGGAACTTCCCCTACCAATTACTACTCACATCAGGATAGGTTCTTAACCAATCTTTAGAATCCAGGGGTATCTCTCACATCTATCCAGACATAAAATTTATATGGAAAAGGCAGACTTCACATGTAGATGATCTTGCCAAAATAATCCCTTTCTTAGATGCCTGGCTGGATGTCAGTTCTGCCTCTTTCATTCTAGTGTCTGTGTTATCTTTGAAGTGTTGCTTTGATCTTTTGGCTTTAAACCCTGTTTAAGAACCCAATTCTGTCTTATCTGACAATCTGAACTAGTTATTGAGCTCTGACTTGTTTTCAAATTAATTATATGTGATCACTGAATGTCCCAACATGCTGTTGTCATTTTCCTACGTTTAGTCCCAGGTGTTCCAAACCCCATATCTCATTTCTAATCATTTCATATTTTATTGTTTAAAGAATAATTTTTTCTCTAAGTAAGGATTCAGGAAATAAATGTAGCGATAAACGATACTGTATTTTGAAATTATTGCAGCCATCCCCACCCACAAAGATTTTCTTCCTCTAAATCAGCC
The DNA here is from genome assembly GCF_000935625.1 of Nanorana parkeri. Taxonomy (NCBI): domain Eukaryota; kingdom Metazoa; phylum Chordata; class Amphibia; order Anura; family Dicroglossidae; genus Nanorana; species Nanorana parkeri. The sequence goes on from NW_017307184.1 coordinate 317,209, forward strand.
TGTCTTAACCTTTTTTAATGTAGAGAAATCCTTGAAATATTTTTCATGTCTGAAGAAACTCATGTTAAATTATTACAGCTCCAGCTCACAGTACGCAAGTGTGTTCAGTAATTTGTTGCTACAATCAGTAATAAAAGAATAAATAAGGCAAATGTGCAGTGGGAAAACAATCCCCCTAACAGACTAACTAAAAGACAGATGTAATTTGGTTATTAAGAAAGTGAAAGTGGTCATTGCTCCTCTGGAGAAACCAAAGGGTTGAGAAAGCTCTAATATGTTGTTGCCACGCATGTCTTTTTCTTACCCTTTAACAGTGGCTGAGTATAGTCCCATTTTACAGTTTCTGAAGCATGTAGCATAATGGTACATAGCATGCATATAACTTGCTGTATATACTTGAATTAACTAGAGAAAGGTGAGACCAGACAACATATAAAAAATAATCTTAATACTTCAAAATAATGCACCAGTAACCCTGCCATGCCCCAATCTGGCAAAGTAAACATGCATTAAACCTGGCCAGATAAAACTAAAATACATCTAACACCGCCATAACACTGAGCAGTAGGCAGAAGAATGTGACGAAAAACTATTACCTAATGGTGAAGAGCGGGGGAGAATATTGTCTATGATAATGGATTATCCTCAAAAATGCCAGACATCTCTAAAGAGTCCATCCAACTTTTTATCTCAAAGTGAAAATATCTCTTGCCCTCTACAACAGTCATGCTTTCCCTTCATTAACCGTGTTAATATTATTATTATTATTACTAAATGCATATTTGATGTTTAGCTTTTAAAGCTCAACTACAGGCAAACAGCTAAATACAAATATAAAATTAATATATTGAAGCTGTTTACCTGCTAATGGATTTATTTGTCTGTCCACCAAGTCCTGAGATTTAGTCAGCTCTGCCACACAATGTGGCCCTGTCTTGCAGGACAGAAGACCTGGATTTTTTCTGCTGCAGTTAAGTACTTCTTTCCTATCGTTTCTCTTCTCCAAACTGTGACCAGCCAGTGAAATGAGAAGCAGCACACTGATAAGCTTTTTATTCTCTCACTCGCTCTGCTCTTTCCTACTATTACATATGAAAACTGCAGCACAACTAATTCTGGCTCCCTGTGCTGCTTCTTTCTCCCCCACGCTGAGCTCTGCAGTAAAGGGAATAGAAGAAGTAAATAGTGAGTCAAATTGAAGTGAAAATTGCTTTCATTAAACAAAATACATTTAATGATGTGTTAATGAATAGAGAGCAGCATGCATTTGTGCTTTTTATATCTGCCTGGAGTTCATCTGTAAAGTAGTTTTAAACGTTCAAACTATTTTTAATAATGAATCCAGATCAAGCAAATATACAGTATATTGCCCAGCAAAGTATTTCTTCAAATTTTTGTCCAATCAATTATAGTCATCATGTTTCTAAAACAGCTGACTCAAACTCTCTTAGCTCTGCTTATCTAAACTTCCTGTTAAGCACAAGATCACAAGGGACAGAACAGTCTCCAGAAGCTGCCCATACACTACCATGGACAAGGTGGAAGGGAGAGGTGAGGAGGGAGGAAGGAGGAGGCAGGAGTGGGGAGCAGAGAGCAGAAAAGTGGCTACCCTGTTGTGCCTGTTTGTATGTGGATAATTGCAGAAACGTCACCAGCACACCAAATCCTTATAGGATCAAAGTTCGTAGATTTTATTGCAAACTCATGTCAGTTACACAAGCGCTTTCGGGGCCACACAATTTGTATGTGGAGACACACAAAGCTCACTAGCACACACAATGGTAGCTGCATAGGACCTTGCAAGGGAAAAGAGCCACCCTAAAACAGTATATCAAGACCAGTGCTTAGGTGACCAGCTTATTTTGCAGGAAGCTAAAACTTTCAAACATAAAAAAGCAGCACTTGTTGTACGTGATTCAATCAGGATTTGAAATAGCATAGACCCCCTTTTGACAGTATCACTTTAATGTTTTACTGAAATAGTTATTTGAGGACAGGTTCCACTCAGAACAGTCCTCACCATGGTCAACCCAAGAAGTTGAGTGCACGTGCTCAGCGTCATATCCAAAGGTTGTCTTTGGAATATGAATATGGATCTATTTTGGATTTTGGATCTATTCAGATTGGGTTCTTTAATTATAAATTAACTTAATTATTTTTGGGGGGTTTTTTGGGTCATTTTAGTTCTGCCACCGTGTGCTCACCTACTGCTCTTATCGACTCTCTCTGCTCCACAACAGGAAGTCACATGACCATGACTGTATTGCAACCCCCCAAAAGCCCAAAAAATCTGATTGGCCAGTGAACAGTCACATGTCTGAATTAGTTTCATTTTGAACAAAATTCTGAAGAATCTGAATTTTCGTAAACTCTACATTCAGATTTGTTTGCATTCGGATGCGTTCGATTTGAAAATTCAGATGTATCCGAATTTAATGAAATTTGTATGAATATCAATTTGGAATGAAATTAAATTTACATGTCTATGGAGCTTAAGTTGATGAGGGTGGCCTCTCTTGCAACTCTCGTCCCAGGGTGCCTGAATAGTGAGACAGGTGAGCTGGGGCACAGGGGGGCATGAGTGCCGTAGGATGATCTTGCTGCAGGAAGTGAACTTGTAGCTGCTTCACTGAAGACTTAACAGAAACACACAGCAAAGAAACATGAAGAGAAGAGTCAAAGTCAGTGGGCCGGGTCAGCAACATGCAGGCAAGAAAGTACCGGAACTACAGACAAAAGCATAGTCAGATGGCAGGCCAGGATCAGAACCACGTGGGCAACACAGTACCAGACAGAAGACAGAAACATAGTCCAAAATGAGCGAGAGTCAGGGTCAGCAGAAGATCAGTAAAGTCAAGGAACAAGCCGAGTTCAGCAACAGGAAGGCAACAAACAGGAATCAAGTTCAAGAACATGGGAGCACAATAGCTGACATGTATTCAGCACTGGAGGCTAGGAAAGGTTCAGTTGAAATAGCCCACACTATCTTTGATGTGCGCACATGCACGCGCCTGCACAGAGGTGAATTGCCCGTCCTGACTCTATGGGTTATGTAATGTGTGCGCACATGCGGCGATGCATGCGCAACTCCCTTGGCACAGACTTCCTGACACTTTCCTTCAGAAATAGTTATACAGGGCTTGTGTAAATGGCTGACCAGGCTTCAGCTCAGTTCACTTGGCCTTGGTTATTCGTTCGGCTGCCTTCAGCATCTCAGTGAATAACCCCCTTAGAGTCTGCTGGGGCTGCTGACATTACATCCAAGATGCAGATGACCAGCGGCAGTCTCAGGACTTTTGAATGTCTACACAAGGGAGGCTTTTATGGGTAAGATAAATGCATAAAGTAATCTTATAGTAAGATGTTTTTGTGAAAATGAATTGTCAGGTCTCTTTAAATATTTATTGTTAAAGAAAATCTAAACATCACATACCACAGTAAATAAAGTTGTAGAGCAGTTATGATCTACAGCAAGTCATCAGTACTGACAGTGTGATCTCTTGAGTATTAAAGATTTTCTGATAAGCTGATAAAATTAATAATTTGCATTTCCCCAGATAGTTATATTCCATCATACATTTCTTATTCAAAAAAGATGAAAAGCTTTATAGGAGGGAAAGCATGTAGTAGAAAAAAAATAATATGCTGAGATCTGTTTTGCATTCCTCTTTTCATATATTGCAGAGAGTTGTTCTGTTTTATAGTGACTACCAATTTGGACTGTTTGTCAGCTTTACTGCTAATACAAATCCACTTGGCACTGTGGTGTCTCATATACTGCTTTACAAATAATTAAACTTAGACCAAATTACAGTCTGACTTAATTAGTGAATTGCAGCAAAGAATGCAGTTGGTGTTTTTAATATGTGTGAAGTTTGCGTTGAAGCCAAATACGCACGTTAAATCTCCCATTTTTTTAAAGAGCTGCCATATATTAGCTGGATAAATGTTATTTTTGTTTATGATTGCATTAATGTATGTAACATCCTATTAATAT